>NC_132801.1:12458508-12651008 GCF_048594095.1 Paramormyrops kingsleyae
AAAAGAAGAGAAGATATATGGAATAATTTCACGTTTGATGTCAAGACAAACAAGACCTTGTGTAAACCGTGTGGAGCGGAAATCGCTGGTAAAAATACAACAAATCTAAAGCGACATCTGCAAGGTAATTTTTTCAGGTCATGCAGTATTTGCAATGGCATTACTGCCAAATACAGTTTTTCTTTTAAATAATTTGGAGTTGCACTTTTGCTTTACAGAATGAAGAATGTCATATGCAAGTTCTAAACAATGCATATCTAATTTTTGGTTTTTATGGAAAGACGATATTCCACATATTTAATGAGACTTGGCTTTATTTAATTTTAAGTTAGAATATTTTGTATATTACCACGGTTTAACTAAATTACATTTAAACTAAACCCAATATATTTTAGTCAACTAAATCTACAGTAGATTTAGTCGACTAAAATCTTATGCTTTTTAGTCGACTAAAACTAGACTAAAACTAAAACAAAACAGATGACTAAAATATGACTAAAACTAAAATTGCATTTTAGTCAAAAGACTATGACTAAAACTAAATTGAAATCTGCTGTCAAAATTAACACTGGTGCCTGGACACTGCCACGTCCGCAGGTGAATAACAGTACAGGACAGACAGGTCACATGACATCAGCGGGAAATGGAGGACAGGGTGTGTCCTGCAGGGAAGCCCAACTCCTCCTCACTCCTCCCCACTCCTCCTCGTCATGCAGGAGCATCTGGGTTTGATCAGCTTCATCAAAATAATGAATTCTTCAGAACAGGATAAGCAGTTTGATACAAATGTTTATTTTTTTTTGAGGTGGGGGATACTATGAGTATTTTTGTGGGGGGGGGGGGGTAAAACTCACCAAATCCCTCAGGTGGAAAGTGCTCAGCCTGGTTTGGATGCTGCCCTTTACCCTGGAAGGCGGAGAGAAACAAAGTCAGAGCAAGTTTGAGCTACCGAAGATCAGCCAGGCCGATACATTGGGAAAGAGCATGTTTATTAAATAAAGACGCCTGTGGGAGCCCCTCCCCCTGGGCGTGCGAGCCCTAATCACCAGCAGCTGGCAAGACACTGAGCTGCGATCGCAAGGCGTGCAGGAGAGTCCGTCGGCAGCTTGGCTGGGAGGGCGGGAGCAGACACAGAAAGGGAAGACTTCTTGGGAGATTACAAATTGCTTTAATAGGCTTCGCGAACGCGACTGAAAGCACGGATGGTTTCAATCTGTTACTTCTGATTATACCCATTTGTGTCCTTCTGTGGCGTTTCTAAATGGCTTAATTGCCATTTATGTCCCAAACACACAAACAAAAAAATTTCAAATCTCACCAACAGCTTGAAACATTTGTTGAAACTACACTGAAGGAAACTTTACTCAGTCACATTTTGTGCCAAAAATAAAGAAGCATATTATTAATTATCATCATTCTGCCTAGAAGAATGTGATTTCACAGCCTCACGACCCAAAAGCCGCACCCTAACCCTGCCCGAGCCACACTGATGGCAGAAATGATTTTCAAGTCTTACAGTGTCCGTTATCCTGATCTCTCTAAGGAGGCCTGCAGTTCGGTTTTAAGTTAACATGGATGAAATCGATCAAACGGAGGCAATGATTCTGCCATGCCTTCGTGCTCATGCCTTTTTAGCACTGTGTGGGGGGGGGGAGTAGGCCCATGCGGTACTGTAGCGCCATCCAGAAACAGATCTCGCCAAAAGGCCAGGTGCCTCTCGCGGTAAACACCGACGAACTTGCTACAGCGTGGCACCCCGGCCATACGGCCAATCCGCCCCCGCAACATTTACAGTGGTGCCATGTTAGCAGTAATGCCGCGGCTCACGGCTTTAATAAGGCTGCATGAGCGAGCTGCATAAAGCAGGCTGCTGTCTGGGGGACGCAGCTGTCACATGCGAGTACAAGCCGACAGCGGCTTTATGGGGCAAACAAGCAGGGGCCATTAGAACAACACAGAACGGCCAAGCTACCCCCCACAGAGCACTCCAGCGGATATACCTCCTTAATTATCCTCTCCAGAGCAGCACGAAGCTACCCTCACTATTCAACCCAAAGACCAGGAAGAGGAAAATCTGTTTACTTAATCTACAAAGATGAAGTAACAAGAGGGGGGGGGGGGGGTGACGGAAGTCACTATTTAGCACAGGAGTCAGTATTGTTAGGTAAGAGTCAGGCTTTTCAGATCCTGCGCCGGCTGGCAAACTCGCCGGAATCAGCCTGTTCCTCCGCGCCGTGATTGCAGAGGCGTAGCACTGAAAACTATCCAACCTTTCATCTGCTAAAGCAGCAGCTTCAGAGCCTCCTTCCGTTTTGTTTTCTTTCATTGTACCTTTTCTCACGATAAAAAGGCTGATGTCGAAGCGGGGGGGGGGAGGAGCGGGTGCTGCGATTCTGGAGTCTAACTCAGTTCCTGCCATGTTTTATTAAACAGGCTAGCGACTGGAATTTATCTCAGAGAGGTGTAAGGCTTTGCCGGCTGCCTGGGAACGCGTTTCATCACACACACCGTACACACTCACACGCAGGGTCTGTCTGTAGACCAGACCGCGCTCCGCAGGCATGTGGCAAAGGCGGCAGCAGAATAGGGGGCCGCGAGTCGGCTGTGACTAACGCCACGGCGGAGATCTCCATCGGCTCCTGTGTGACAATACAACCACGTACTGACTGCTGTTATTGTCACTGTCTGATGTTGGTGTCTTGGCTCAAGGTGGCGACCCCCCCCTCCCCAGCCAGTTAGATCGCCGTGTGAATTCCCGATGGCGAGCAGAGAGGAAAGCCCCTTCAGTCTGACCTCAACCACTCAGATCAACACGCCCAGGCCAGCTCCATTTCAATGGGTTAACTGCCTTGGTCAAGGCTAGCCTACACTGTAATCCCCCACTGACCTACCCCCCCCCCCAATCCCCCGGGGCCTCCATGAGAGTGGCGTACTCACGTCCGACCCCGACAGCTGTCCCGGCAGCGTTCACGGAAACACTCGTGTCATTTTTGACCAGAGCCCGGGAGAGGTCAGCTGCACAGTGAACTCTGCCATGCTCTGAACATCGCTATGCATGTGAAGAAAGGATCGTGTTGACAAAGCTCTCCGGGGGGGGGGGGGGGGGGGGGCGGCGTGTGTTATTGATGGGGAGATGCAATCAGAGCGGAGGAGGCGGGGCCCAAACGTGCACGGCTCGCGCAGCCTGCCAGCTGTCGTGCCACCATTAACCTTCACTATTAAAAGGCTGCTACTAACGAGGTATCAGGCAAACACCTGAGTTAAGTTTTATTTCCCATTAACCGCTCCACTAACGACAGAGCGAAATGCCCTTATGTTCTGACATACCTACAAAAGTATGTTCAACAGGCGATAAATGGTTCTCGAAGACAAACTATTTGTGGTTGGGGAAGACAGGGGGCGGGCCACACTGGTCACGCACCAATCAGCAGCTGTGACGCACCGAGGGGGCGGAGTCAGTCTTACCTTGGGGGGCGACTGATGCTGATGCTGCTGCTGCGACTGCTGCTGCTGCTTGCCAGGGCCCTGTGCATGCTGGGGCCGCAGCGCTCGCGGGATGAACTCGGGGGCCAGCGGGTTCAGCACGTACGTCTTCTTCAGCTCCAGGGCCTCCAGCTGCGCCTTGATCTGCTCAAAGGTGATCCCATGCAGGCTGCTGTTCTCGTGGCAGATGGAGATGAACTTCTCCCAGAACTTCCTGCGTGAAGACAGAGCGCGGCCAGGCTCAGAGACGCCCATCCTAAAGTCGCGTCCCAGGGACACTTCCGGTACCCGCGTAACGACCAGATCAGGGATTACTGCAGTGTTTCCCAATCCGGTCCTGGGGGACCCATAGCCGGTCCATATTTCTGCTCCCTCCCAGCTCCCTGTCAGACAGGAAACGTTTTTGAGCAAACATGGACTGTTTTTAGGTCCCCATTGACCAGATTGGGAAACACTGGCTTACTAAGAAACCAACTGTATATTAAACTAAATCCCCTTCATAAGTGCCACTGTAAACCTAAGGCTTCCGGGTGAGTGTTTCCTCTAGATACCCTGCTTTCTGCCTACAGCCCAGAAACACAGTGTCTCTAAGCTCTGTGTGTGTATGTGTCCCTCATGATGGACTGGGGTCCCATGGGATTCTCCCCAACCTCCCCGTAACCCCACACTCATTCAGCAGTACAGAACATAGGTGGACACAAACCCAATTACTGACACTTTCCAAAACTCACAGGGATATTTATTAAGGGATCCCTCTTTCACTTCTTTTCAAAACAACATGTGCAGCCATAAATAAAGCGCACGTATCACGGTGACATCACCGTAATTAAGGTCAGCGAAAGAGCAGCATAATTGCACGGCTTACAGCGGTGACTGCTTCTGTCTGATGTGCTGGGCAGGGCCACTTCTGGGATGACGTGCACTGCTGTACACCCCCACATCCTTAAGCGTGGGGGGGGGGGATATAAGGGAAACCAACGAGACGGGCGAGCAGTATTTAAGGAGGGGTGCGGGCATGTCAGCGTAAGGCTCACTCATAAAGAATATCGCAGGCGAGCTCATGAGGAGCCGCTGAAAATACACAATTAAGAGCCTCCTGGAGACAGACTCGCGCTCAAACAGCCGGCGGAAGCAAAGGAAAACTGTAACAGAAAGGGCTTGGTGATGGTGCTTTAATGAGACCTCCATACCGCCTTACCGCGGACGCTCAGAGGGAGAAGGACAAAAGAGGCAGCAGAACAAGGCAGGTATTTCACAGCAGAATCACCAAGGCAAACAATTCCTGAGGGTATTTTGTGCAGAGGGAGGTCTGGTCGGCACTGTGCCCAAGGCTCTGCACTGTCGCCGCGGGGCAGTGAGGCCAGTGGCGTTCGCAGTCCCACTCCGTACGCGGGAATCGATCCGCGGCGGCCTGTAAGATCCGGTTCATCCATCCCCGAGCTCTTAAGACTTAATTGCCCATCATCACACCTTTTCACTGCATCTTTCGACCCTGCATGATTCAGGCCAGCGGCGGTGTGAGCGTTAATGCTCTGGGGGATTACGGGAAGCGTGAGCTGTCATTTTACAGTACCAGCAATCCACCACAGTTCTGGCACCAGTAAGAAAGTTCAGACACACTCCTGGGAATCCCTGTAGGGGGTGGTCACCCCAACACGCAGCAATGCCCTGTCTCTACCCATCCGCAAGCTTCCGTCCTGTTTTGAAAAGATGAGTGTGATCGACGGGTGCCCCCCCCCACGCTTCTGTGGGCCAACCCCGCCCGACCCCCCCCATATTACCCACGAGGATTCGACTGGAGCCTCTCTGGCTGACATTTCCGAAACTGCCACCACCAGCTGAGTTGCGATTGGCTGACAAATGGCAGTTTCCATGGTGACCGGGGCGCTGCAGCTGGGACCAGTGTGTGCCAGCCCGCCAGCCACCCCCCCCAAACCAGGAAAATTGCAGCAGCCTAAGTTTACAAATGAGGAATGTGTCCTTCAGGCCAGCTAGGGCTCAGAATCCACTCCCCCCCCCCCCCCCCAACATTAAACTGCTCCAGCAACTCAGAACCAGCCCCCCCTCCCCCCCCACAAATTACCCCGGCATATTGCCACAAATTGCCACCTTCCGGTTCCTGTCCAGCAGGTCCTCTGTGTCCCCACCGCAGCCAGGCCTGCTGCAGGAGACCAGCCGACAGGGTTTCCGCACTGGACCGGGACCAGCGGAGTCGTGCGTTTGGCAGGACTGTGCGGGCCCTAAACTGGGAGCTTCTGTTAGCATCAGCAGGTAATGATGATAAAAAGGGTCCCCGCTATGAGGAAGCTCCGCCTCCCCATCTCTCAGTAAACGAGAGGCAGCAAGAGGGATGCCGGCCTTTGGCTGGTTCAGACACCTGACCAGAAGCCTGAGCCTCAAAGGCCCTTGGACATATGGGTGGGGGGGGGGGGAGGACAGGGCAAAAGTTCAAATATACAAGAAAAAGGTACTGACCTGCACCTGCCCACAGAGCAGAGCGCAATGGGGTCTCCCACCACAGCCACCAGGGACTGGGCCCGTGTGATGGCCGTGTTCAGCAGCTTATAGTTGGAAAGGAAGCCGTAGTCCAGGTCCTCCGTGGAGTCCTCCACCAGCTGCTCCTTGCGCTTGATAGCCGTCTGCTTGTGCTTGCAGGTGTGCCGCGTGCGTACCGTGCTCAGGAACAGCACCCGGAACTGCTTGCCTGAAGGCGGAGACACCCCCCACCCCCAGGGCGTCACACCTTTCCTCTACAGAGTCTCTGGCTCTCTTCCACGACTCCTCTTTATTACTTTCTAACAGAGCTTGGAGGCACGTCTGAGCCTTGTCTCTGTTAAGGTCAATAAAGAGCCTCGATTATGCACAGAGATGCATGCTGGCCTGTCCTCATGAGTGACTCCTCACATCTATCTGCTCTTGCTGCAGCCTCCTCCACACTGCACATGGGAAACACCCTGAGCCCAATAGGAGCTCAAACAGACCGAGGCAGCTGTCATTAATTAGCGTGCGGCAGTAGTGCTGGCAATTTCTGGCAACCCTTCGTCACCCGCGTGTGAACGGTGCGTAAGGTCCCTCGGCCCCCCCCAGCGGCTCACCCTGCACGTTCAGCACCCTCTCCACGCTGACCTCCGGCATCCTCTTCTTTCGCAGCTCGGCCCGGATCCGGAAGACCTGGTCGGCGTAAGGGGACACCACGCCAATGCTGCCCTCGTCCAGCTTTCCCCAGGCCACCGGCCACTTCTTCCGCATCTCCTCCACCCGCTCCACGATCTCAAACACCTGTGGAGACGGGACACACACCCATCTCTGCCTGTGACTGGGGGCGGGGGGACACGACCCAAAAAAACAGCTGGAAAAGGTGGTTCATCTGGCTTTTCATCAAGTGATCCTGAGATAAATGTCACTCCTAAATGAGAACATTAGAGTTTTATTTCTTGGAAAGCTCCCAGCCGCTAAATAACAGCTCACACTTGCAAAACGGACGCCAGCGGTCTCTTCCAGAACATTCCACGTGCTGAGCTGAGCAGACGGGGTTACCTCGGCGTTGTTGTAGTAGGCGGTGCTGTTCTTCTCCTGCACGTCCTCCCCCCGTGCGGTGAAGAAGGTCAGTGGGTAGAAGTCTTTGTGAGAGGGCTGCTTCCCACTGGCCATCAGCTTGCCGTCGTAGAACAGCTCTGATGTATAGCTGGGGGGGCGGGGGGGGGAGGGAGTTAGCCATACCCGGCTAGCATGATAACTGACACCAGGAGAAGGAAACCATAACATAGCATTGAAATTAACAGTATGACTAAGTGGCTTTGCCCCCAAGCCTTATTTCCCAAGCCAATTAACCCGCTTTGTTGGAGTAACGGCCGCTGTTAGCTGGGGACGGGCTACCTACACCCACACATCACACGTACACCCGGCACCCAACCGCTATTTTACCACTGTACCGCATCAGGACCGGCTGGAACGACCGGCCGCAGTGCGTGAGAATCCCGCAGGGTGTGGCCCCGCGATCCGCCGAGGGCCTTGCTGCCTGTATGCCTTTGTTTGTGGCGGGCTGTGCCCGCAGAGCCGAGGGAGGCTCACACGCACGCCCCCCCGCGCACAAACAGCGGCCCAGCCCTCCGCGGGAGCGGCGCCACTCTCACAGAAAAGCGACCCGTTAATTTGTCAGAATGCAGGCGGAATGTGTTGATAGGTGATAGATATGCAGATTTTATGCAAAAAGCGGCAGGGCAAACAGATGCTCTGTGCGCGTGTGTGTGTGCGTGTGCGTGTGCGTGCGTGCGCATGCGAGCGGGCTGCCCCCCGCTCCCCCCTCCTTCATCCACACAGCCTTTGTATTAATTATCCTTTAAACACTTCGGCAGACAAATCAAGGTCAGTCTGCGCATTCCATTTCACTTCCAAAGACTTAACTTTTTGGGAACGAGCATGGGAACAAGAGCTGCCAGACACCGGAACGACACAGGGGGGAGGGCAGATGCGGGTCATCTCGGGAGCAGTGGTGGGTGGGGGGTTGGGGGCGTCAGGCGCCTTACCTGATGATGGCCTCATGGGAGCGGTAGTTCTCACACAGCATGATGCGGCAGGGGTATTCTGCGGGGTAGTGCTCGTACAGACGGTCCAGCAGCGACACGTGCAGGTTCCGCTCCCGGGCAAACTCGCTGTACACGAACGGGCTGAGCTGCGGGGGCGGGGTTCAGAAAAGCACCTCAAGGGCTTTGCGAGCATCAGCAGAAACACACTCGTTGATTGAACGATGGGCAAAATGCATCTCTCAATCTGCACCAGCAGGCTCAAGGTGCCGCGGCACTGACGGGCACCAGCAGGCTCAAGGTGCCGCGGCACTGACGGGCACCAGCAGGCTCAAGGTGCCGCGGCACTGACGGGCACCAGCAGGCTCAAGGTGCCGCGGCACTGACGGGCACCAGCAGGCTCAAGGTGCCGCGGCACTGACGGGCACCAGCAGGCTCAAGGTGCCGCGGCACTGACGGGCACCAGCAGGCTCATTCTCCCGAGGACGACACGTCCTGGTATCTGCACCGGCTTCAGTGCTGCTGCACAGAGACATGTTTCACCTCATCTACACCTTCAGGTGACAGATTAAGGCTGACTGGCTAACACTGGTGACTGCAGATTGGTTAGGGTTTGGCCTGGATCATATTCAAGGAGCACTCAGGCTGGGATCCTCAACAGGCCTCAAGCCAGGAAGACCCCATAGAGGGGCCTCACAAACAAGATAAAACAGGTTCAGTCACCTTAAAAACCCGAGTGAAGACAATCTCTACCTAACATTCAGAGCCTGACGAGTGAAAAAATAAATACAGACACATCCAGTGATGACAACAAACCTGACAAGCAGAGAGAGAGGGAGGGAGGGAGGGAGAGAGAGAGCGGGGGACTCCATAAACCTTGGCAACAAGCATGCTGAAGAGTAAAGAGTGAAGGGAGGCAAATAAGAGATGGATGGAAAGACTCAGGATGAGGGAGAGCAGAGTGAATTCAGCAAGGGGACTGACACCACAAAGCACTTTTCATTGGCCCTTCCCATAGGAAGACACTGGCACAGGCGAAGCCGTTATCGCGTGGAACTCCCAGGACCCTCCCCGTGGAGGACGTGTTCCCGAAACGGTCCTGTACATCATGACCGATCAGACGGCGTTAAACAGGGCTGTGCACCCCGTCATTCTGTCAGACTGGCTGCTCAGCGCAGGAGAAACAGGGGATTTGGGCCCCTTCTTTTCAGAATGGCAGTCTCGCCTCGCTGAGCCAAGGCTGATCGATAATGAGTGACTGAAGACAGCCGGACCCAGGAAACGTTCCCAGTTAACAAGTCGCAAACTTAAATCGGCAGGAACACTGGACTACAGCTTGTAAATGCAAACTGATGATGGCATTTCAATCCTTCTTTCTTAAATAACCACTTAATCAGCCTCAGAGTCCTGGAAGCACAGAGCACAAGGCAGGGGTATGCCCAGGATAGCATGTCAGTTCATCAAAAGGCAGAGACACAGGTCAGAAGGTCACTGGTTCAAATCCCAAACTTGGCAGAAGAATCGCATCACTAGTGGGTACTTGGGCGAAGCCCTTAACCCCCTGGAAAGATGCCCCAGAGGTGCCGGATATATGGCTGACTTTGCACTCTCACCTGTAAACATGTACCTATACTTGTACCTATACTTGTACCAGATGGTAAAGGGTAATTTCATAATTTAATTTCATACTTTCACAACCTCGTACTATAGTCAATTTCGAGAAACCTAACTTCATGCTTCTGGATAGCAGGAGGAAACTGGAGTACTCTCAGGAAGTGAGCACAGAAACTCCACAGAGAACCACAGACCCTGAAACTGTGAGGCTGCACTGCTACACAGCACCAGCTCTACATACATGCATGACACATATAGGAGCAATTCATTATCTTAATACAACACAGACCCAAGACTTAACCAAATCAGAGGCTGCAGCAGTAACGCCCAGGCTCCGCCCCACACATCATTTACCTGCATGTGGTCTCCCGCCAGGACGATCCGGGTGCTCTTGCTGGCTAAGGCGAAAGGCATGATGGTCTCACACTCCATGGCCTGAGCGGCTTCATCCAGCAGGATGTGGGTGAAGAGACCTTCAGACGGGAGGGAAAGATGTGACACTAACGGCCAGAGGCCTCCACGGGGTGCGGCGATGAATGGAGACCAGGCTGATGTTTGCTTATGCATCAAAGGAACAAAACCAAGCACACGGCAGAGACTGAACCCTCCGTGGAAAATTCACTCCTCTCTTAGTCTATGGTCCTCAAGGCAATGAGGGGTAATTATGACCATCTCACATTATGACATAAATATACAAGCAAGTGTCTGAATGCAAGTAAATGAACAGACACATGCAGTTAGAGTAAGTAAATCTGTGCAGCCACGCAAGTTTCACACAGAGAAGGACACTCTAATCAGAGCTCTTCCCCCCTCGCAATCCACTTGCTCACGAAAGCTGCCTCCCCACCCTAAAAACGCAAAGTCTCCGCCTCAGTTTATCCTCAACCGTCGAGGGCCAGCTTTCATTAGCTGGACAGTCGGAAGCGAGAAGGCACTGCAAACACTGTGAACACTGCTTACCGCACGCTAAGGTGAGAAGGCACCAAGAACGGCGCTTACCGAGAGGCCAGGCGAGAAGGCACCAAGAACGGCGCTTACCGAGAGGCGAGGCGAGGAGGCACCAAGAACGGCGCTTACCGAGAGGCGAGGCGAGGAGGCACCGAGAACGGCGCTTACCGAGAGGCCAGGCGAGGAGGCACCGAGAACAGCGCTTACCGAGAGGCCAGGCGAGGAGGCACCGAGAACGGCGCTTACCGAGAGGCCAGGCGAGGAGGCACTGAGAACGGCGCTTACCGAGAGGCGAGGCGAGAAGGCACCGAGAACGGCGCTTACCGAGAGGCCAGGCGAGGAGGCACCAAGAACGGCGCTTACCGAGAGGCCAGGCGAAAAGGCACCGAGAACGGCGCTTACCGAGAGGCCAGGCGAAAAGGCACCGAGAACGGCGCTTACCGAGAAGCCAGGCGAGAAGCCACCGAGAACGGCGCTTACCGAGAGATGAGGCGAGAAGGCATCGAGAACGGCGCTTACCGAGAGACGAGGCGAGAAGGCACCGAGAACGGCGCTTACCGAGAGGCCAGACGAAAAGGCACCGAGAACGGCGCTTACCGAGAGACGAGGCGAGAAGGCACCACGAACACAGCACCTGTGGTTTAGGTGCACGACAAGGCACCTGAGAGCCGCTTTGCATTTCCAGGAGCTATTCGCAAACCACGTTAGCAGTGGCGCTAACACCCGCGCAGTGAAGCAACCACAGCCGAAACGGACGGACAGGGGGTGGGGGGATCTTACAGACTTTAGTGTGATGCACCCCCACCCTGAAATGCTGCTAGAGATGGGCGGAGGGGGTATATCTCTCAGCAACAGGCAGCTTTTCAAAACGGGGCAACTGAGCAAATCAAAGATACAAGAGGAGGACCAGGGCAGCTTGGCCGGCCGGCCCAGAATCTGTGATTCACTACAAACATGAAGGATCCACGGGCCCCCAAAAGGCTCATCGAAATCAGATCTTCATCAACAGCGAACGCACTGCGAGGGGAGATGAGGCAGGAGCTAATGATGTGAAGTGTATTAGAAACACAGATGGTGTTTCCAAGCAACAGACAAACCTCTCAGCTGACACAGTAAAACCCGTTATTAGCTTCTCCTGACAAATTGTTTTGGGTTTTAGGGTCTTTTTATGGACTTTACGGAGTTCAAATTCGGGGGGGGGCTACATTACCAAAACATGTGTGTTTTCAGGCCCAATGAAGACACACGCGTGGAGGAACATTCCTTCACAAATCCAAAGCATTATCATAATTGTGAATTTTATGGTGGAAATGATTCCGTTCATCTCTGAACGGTCCCATTTGGATGTCACAAGAGTACAGAGGCTCCTACCTGGCTCCAGGTCCAGCTGGCACAGATACTGGGAGGTGCTGAGGGTCATCACCACCACCCTGTGCTTGATGATGTCCTCTCGCTCGGGCATCTGGAAAGTGAACTGTGTGCTTGAGATCAAACAGTACTGCTGCACGATGGGGTGGACGGTCTTCACCCACCGGTTCCTGAAGTACACCCTGGGGAGGAAGGGAGGCAGAACCGGCGGTCAGGCTCCTGGTGACCCGAGGCCGGGAGTGAGGCCTACAGGCTGCCCAGGACAAGCCGAACCGACCCGGACGCAGGCGGCTATGGACCTGGGCACTGGGCCCGTCAATCGACGCCCATCTCAAAATGCCACTTTCGGTACGCAAACCCCAGAGCATCCGCTCATTTTAGACACCAAATGGGATCAGACTGCCAGAATGTTCCTTTCTGATGGGGGAAAACACAGTAATTGAGCTCAGCTCGATGTTGAGGGAAATTCCTGGGTGGAAGCAAGAGGAGAAAGCCACGGGTACAGGGAGGGGAGCATGGGGGTGGGACAGCAGGCTGACGTGTGTCAGCCAGGCCCGTCCACTTAAACGGAAGAACGGGGCTACAAACAGGCCAGAACGGCAGGGAGAAAAAAAAACCTCTTGCTGTTTAAGCACATAAACAAGCGCTGACAGAACCTGGGAGGACTAAAATTAGTCTGATTTTTCCACAGCATAAAAACCATCGGAGGCGGGTCACCCTGCCCCCACCGCTCATGATTAAGCACAAACAAGCCTCGTGACTGGAACCCCACGCATAGACACTTATTTCCTCCACATGAGAGCTGCCCCCTCCCCCACCTGGTACCGTGGGCCTATTTTACACGGCTCTTTCCAAAAAAAGGAAAACCCCCTCACCTGAGTGGCCTGGCGTGCGAGTTGCCCGCTTCGACATATGGGTGTAGATAGTCCTTTATGTACAAATCAGCAGCGCTGTTGGAGTGAGTGCAAATGAGGACCCTGGAAAGAGAGCAGGTGCCATCTTTAATATCCACGAGGCATAGGGGGCGCTCTAGGCAGATCACAGAACACCCTCTGAGGCTACTGCATTTTGGGCTCATGCCAGCAGGGGGCGCAAGCATGATGCTCCCTGCACCCAAACCCTACACACCCATTATCTACCTTTCTTTCTTCAAATATAATGCAGAACAGCGCCATCTGTTGATTTTCACAACTTTTGCAATGTAAATGCATCATTTACTTGTAATACCATCAGTAAGAACTGTCATTAATTAAAGTGAAAGTGAACATCTGAAATATTAAAAGTGCATTCTTCACTGTGGTGCCAAAAATGAGGCTGAACAAGAATGGATTGGGCTCTGTTTATTTCTCCATTACAAATCAGAAATCCAGAGCTAAAGCCTTTTCTTTTAAATGCCATTTAACGAAATGATTGACTGAATAATTACTGCATTTAGGATTTGCAAATTTTAACACAGAACCACAGCAGCGACTGTAAAATCACAGCTAATCCTAAAAGCCGCCCCACAGAAGATTTCCTCTCATCTCAAGTGAAACGCGACGCTTATCGTTAAAGAATCTCCTGGAAGAAAAAACTAGCGACTCAGAGAATATTTAACCCTTAAAGTGTCATCTGTATTTCACGCAGCTCCCAGAATGCGGTTTACACCCAAAAAGCTAAGATCGCTAGGGCTGCTTAGCTAACCTGTTATATTAAAACAGGGGACAAAAGAGTGTGTTCCACCCTTTCCAAAGTATGCATATATTAAAATGCTTCGTCTGTGTCGGATGGCGTCAGTTCTCCACGCTGCTAGCGTCCTGAGTTTTGCCCCAGCCAGCCAAAATACGGCCTCACATCCAGATAGATTCTGAAATCATGGCCTTTATCCAAATTCGATCAGAATGGAGAAGCTGTGTGGACTGGTCGACTGCAAATAGTCCGTTCCTTCAGAGCCTTTATGAACCCAAACTGTGTTTGGTAGCTTGCAAAGCAGTTTGTTGCACATAAGCCGGCGCTTTAGATAAGTTAAAAGCCTAAGAAAGTCGTACGATTCTTCCTTACATCTGCGGCCAGTGACGTGCTGACATTGCCAACACAAGCTCCTCCCCTCTCGCACATGCCGAGTGAGCTGATGTCACAGAGCTGCGCGGTCACACCCACCTACTCTCCTGCTGCTTCAGGATGTGCTTGACCGCTTGAGCCAGGGTGAAGGTCTTGCCCGTCCCGTACGGCCCGATGATGAGCACTGGGGGCAGCTGGATGGAGAGGGGCGTGGTGATAGCCAGGATGGCCTCCTTCTGCTTGGCGTTCAGCCGGGGGTCCAGCTGCTCGTCCCACTGCCTGTTGATCGCGAGGAGGGGGGGTGAGACACAGAGGCAGCCTGCACATACACAGGCAGTCCTGCTCCCACCCTAAAACCCCATGAGAGCTCCTAAGGATTCCACTTTTGACACAGAAGCAGAAACACCTGTGACCGGATCAATTTCTTCAAGCCTCTCGCCCTTCCAGGTCAAAGATAAATCACGGAGTTGGTTGCATTACAAAAGCTACCTTTACAAGTGCGCCCTGAGAATCGACCGGAGAGCTATACAAAACATAGATCTGGCATACTAGAGCGACGCACTAACATTAGGATCCTCATTACCGTATGGGCTGGCTGCCTGGATGCCCCGGCAATCAACTCTGCTCAGACTGAGCAAGATGAAATATCTGCTCTTTTCATCTCTCGTTGCCACCAGCAGAGATGAAGGTGAAGGGGAAGACATCAAAGGCAATGCATACGACTGCTTCATTTGCACCACGAGACGGAAGCATGTTGAAATTCTGCCCTCTACCATTCCTGCCAGTCATCCTGATCGGGGGGGGGGGGGGGCCCAAAGAGGTCAAAAGAGAGACTCATTAAGTCATGGAAATTCCTTTGAGCCCCCCCACTGATGCTGTCAATGACTGTATACAGGACAGCAAAGCTTGCTTACTATTGTTAAGATAAATGGCACATGGAGATTCTATGTTATGGGTAGCGCACTACCGTAAGTCTCACACGTCCAAGGTCGTGGGTGCGAATCTTGGGACCCTGTCCTGAGTGAGTGGCTGTAAGATGAGACAGATGAATGGATTTTAAAATAGAGTTCCGGTCTCAACACTGACCTACACTTTATCAAGTACAGTGTCAAACTGAGCCTGAATCCAATCCCAGAATGAACTGTGAGAAGGGAACACACTGGAGTTAATGTCTGTCCATTGCAGGGTGGGCACTAGGGCTGATTTTTGACTGCATATCGATATATTTTTCAAATGAGACACAAGATGAGACAATATCGTTTATATTGATGTGCTTCTATTGTGCCTTAAAATAGTATGAGCAAAGATGTTTAATAGAGACCTATAGCATTATTTCCTAGTTGTAAATGACGTGAATGATGTTGCACAGAATCCCAGAATTCAGAGATACAAAACATTCAGTTAATGTCTGATGGGGAATCTGATGGAGGGGAAAGGTGAGGAAACGTTGTCATCGGGTTTACACAATGGGCACTTTACAGACGCCAAATCTAACCACATTTTTGCATTGTGGGAGGCCACTCGAGTACCCAGGGGATCCATGGTGGGAATTCAAACCCCCAGGCCTGGAGGTGTGAGGAAACTGTCCCACCCGCGTCGGCACGGTGCCACCCTCGATGTAATAAGAATGTTACTAAAATACCATGATCTTACTGCACCTGAAGGTACGGGCACTCTGACAAGGTGACTCTCTGAAGGCAGAGTCACCAAGTGTGATTCTCCGTCAGGCCCGGCCGCGTGAAAGGAGCACAGCGGCGCCGTCCAGGGCCACGCGTGCACACACACACACACACACACACACACACACACACACACACACACATCAGAGCTGCCACAGTCAGCGGTGGTGCCTCCGACTTTCACAAGGACGCGCCTGCCACAGCTCCCTGCACCCGAAAAATCAAAGCAGAACACCTGGAGATCGGGCACACTGGCTGGTGCCCGCTCGCTCACAGATCCCCACCGTATGGGCACCTGTCCTGCAGTCAGAGAAACAGCTACCTGATGACTGAAACGGCCCATTCAATCCGAGGTAGTCACTCACCTGGAAGCCCAAGGATACAGCACAGAACAGAGCGGACGAGACCCCACAAAGCATTGGTGCACAAACTGCCACAGCAGACCACAAACCAGGGGCAATATTAGCCATGGCTGGTGGCATTAGAATTACTCTATAACCCCCTTGAAACATGAGGGAAAAAAAACAAGCCTTAAACACCTGCTTTTGTCCTCAAGAACATCTCCATCCACAATCTTTCTTTTGATCGTTTTACGCTGCTCAGCTGCCATCGAGTAACACAATTAGCCATTTCCGGCTTCGACACGTTCCAGTCCAGACAGAGCTCGTGTGACCCAGATGAAGAGAGGCATGCTGGGGACCTGCCCGACACCATGAGGCCTTGAAGATGTGCTGCTAAAGCAGGCGACAACACGGGGAGCTGCCATCTCTCATATCACCTTATCACGTGCAGGCCCAGCAAATGCAACACTACAAGGCTTTGTGTTAAAGGTACAGCACATGATTTACAGCCATAAGAATTTACCATAATTCTTTTGATTTTCTGCCCACTTCCCACTGAGGTAGCTAAACAGGTCCTGCTCATATTTATTCATGGGGAGGAACTTCAGTTATGACACCTGCAAAATGACAGTCCCCCCTGAAGCAGTAATATCAGTACAGGTTCAAGAAGGTGGCGCCCCCCCCCCCCCTGTCAAACCCCTTTTCAGTGACGCTGCACATTCCACAGTGAGCTTCAAGTTGCTATGTCACAGTGGCTGAAAAACTGCCCGGTAACAGCACAACATGGCAACCCGCGGGCCGAATGACACCAAGGGCCACTCCAGTTAGACTTTAATCATTAATTACCATGCAGTGCCAGCGTGCAGCCAAACGAGCCGCCGATCGCCAGCACCAGCGCCTGTACAGGGCGAAGCGTATGGGGGACACGGACGGACGGACGGGCGGCGTCGCTGTGCCGCTCGACACGGCGCGAGGGAGGTCACTACCTGTTGGGGCTCCAGGGGATTGTGGGAGTCATGCTGGTGTCAGGGAACAGGATGCTGTTGTCCTTGATGCGGTCCAGGGCGTAGTGCATTTCACAGAGGGGCTGCCGGTTCAGCTGGAACTGCAGCTCCACCTGGGAGGGCGAAGGTGGGGGTGACAATGGTGGGGGGGGGTGACAATGGTGGGGGGGGGTGGGGGGGGGGGGTGTCAGTCTCCAGTGTCAGCGCAAAGTGGAAAGTTTGCAAAAGCCAACCTGAACATTTAACTGGAGTAAACAATCAGCAGACTTGTTCTGTGCCAGCATGGTGTGTCTGATGAACACCGTGAGAAATGGGTATAAAACTCACAGAAAGACAGTAACAGGCAGAAGCTCACAGGCAGAAGCTCACAGGCACTCGAAACAGAAGTAAAGCCTCGCGGGCGGGACAACCCACAGCACTGTGCTACGTACAAATGCAAGTCAGACAGAATTCCTCACATGTAAAACACCTGAATACTTGATAGCTTAAGCATTTATTCTGAAATAAGCTACTTAAATTCACGGCCGTAGGCCGGACCCACTGCTCTCCTGAGGCCCCCAGCCTGTAGCCGGAGGGGAAAACCTAATCTGTACCTAATATAAAACCCTTTATGTTTGCTAACAGGACAGGACAGAGCAATGTGGTTCCGTGACCCCCCCCTCCCCCCACCACTCCTGATCTCAATCCCGAAGATGATGGACAGGTTATGCCTCCAGGCAGAAACTCAGCAGATAAAAACCCGTGTCTCTGATGCGGGGCTCAGTCACTCACACAAGGCAGGGGGATTTGTTTTCTGGAAATGGTATTAACTGCTTCCCAGGATTTCATTAAACACCTTCTCAGGACAGCTGTAACCAATACTCATCCTGTTCCATGTAGAAATCGCAGCACAAAAGCATGAGGGCAAACCGCACAACCACAATTTGTCTTAACCACCTGACCCGATTGGTCCACAGAACATTTGTCGAGTATGGCTCAGCCAACGGGGCGATGCCACGTACCTGCAGCTCCCGGTCCGGCTGCAGATGCAGCTCCTCACAACAGTCCTTGCAGATACGGAGGAAGATGTAGTCCTTGGTCTTCTCCTCGATGACGGCCTCGTAGACCCTCTCCTTGGCCCCGGGGGGCTGGCCCCCCCGCTCACGCCCCAGGGGCAGCAGGAGCACGGAGTTCACCTTGGTCATGACCAGCCGGCCGGCCAGCGTGTCCTCCGACAGCGTCTCCGTCAGCCGGAAGCGGGCGAACAGCTGCCCATTCTGGGCGTACTTGGCGCCGCCCGAGACGCCGGTCAGCATGAAACTCGTCACCAGCTGCAGGTTCACTTTGATGTTAAACCTGTAGGGGGCGCACATGTGCACATACATGGCTTGTCAGTGTGCTGCGAGAAAACCTGTCACTGCCATCGTTCGCTTTTTGAGAAGGCTTCAAAAAACTGCTTAACGTGCTGTTCAAATTCACAGTTACGGGGGGGGGGGGGGAGAGAGAAAAATTCCTAATTACCCCAAAGTTCTCACAAGACACAGTAGGGATTGGACTCACGGCATTGAGACAGTTGAGAATAAACGATCAGACAACAATCGCCTGGAGCCAGCAATCAGCAGTGGGGCACGGCTGGGGCCGTTAGCGCTGTACCGCTGACTGACGGGTGGCGTGACGGCTCCTGTCCGGCCATAATCCGCACGGGGGGGGGGGGCTTCCCATAACGACCCCACCAGGCTGCAGCCTCGTTACACGGAGCAGCAGGAGGTGAATTAGCACAGAGGCTGCAAATCACTTCAATTCAACAAGCGCGCGCGCGCTTCAAGTCTTAGAGATGCTGAAGAGATTCTCCTAAGAAATAGCCACCAGCTCCCCATTTAAAAGACACACACATTTCCACAAGCCAGTGTCCTTTGCCCTGCTCTCCTCTAACGAGTCGGTCATTACCAACAATTCACCTCGACTTTCAAAACACAGACGCCGGCAGACTTATCAAAGGTCAGCAGGGTAACAAAGTGATGTCAGATCACCCGCGTATGACCACCCCCCCCCCCCATCAGCGACCCACACACCCACAACAGGGAGGGGAAAGCCACCATCACTCATCGCACCTTTCCTCCGCGCCTGCCGAGATGTCAGCTCCATAAGGAAGTGTAGGGCCGCATCAGAGACCCCCTGAACCGAGCCAAATTGGATGAAGACCTATGCTGACACCTAGTGGTGGATGTGGAGAACCGCAGCCATGTCTGTCAAACCTGCACTCATGGCAAAGCGGTATTCATTTACTGCACTGATATTTCTGCATTCCACTGCACTGATATCATATTAAAGTAGCATACATGGATCATTCGATTAGTCACTAGGAGCGTATGGCACACACGCATTTCATAGAGGTGCTGGGCGACGTATCAGAACGTAGCTCCCAATCTCCAATCTGATGTGTGTGTGTGTGTGTGTGTGTGGGGGGGGGGGGCGTTAATTCAAACAAAAGCATGTGACAGAGTTGAAAATGAATGAATTGGGCAGAGAATCACAGGAGGGGAAAAAGGTATCAAAACACAGGAAAAACTACATTAATAAGCTGTCAGAGAAGAGACACGTTTTAACTAATATGCAATTCATAAGGGATCCATCAAGCCGCATGGAAAAATATGCAAATAGCATTAAGACTGAAAAGTACTGGAGGCCTTATTCCAGCTCGATAGGCTTTCTGCCGTTTGCTTCACTGCGAAGGCCATTTTAAAACATACTGCAAGTACAACAAAGAGAGCCCCGTCAGTCAGGTGAAGCATGCAGTCCACAGCGAGACCTCCAGGTAGCAGCCACCCCCCTTCAAGCATTCCTAAAAAGGATGGAGGAGACGCGAGCGCAGTCCAAAACTCCCTCGGTCTCATCGACGGCATATCGAGGCAAGAGCACGAAAACCAACGAAAAAAAACCAGTGAAGCGTAAACGTAACTGGAACGGAAATAGGTCACTGGCACATTACAAACCGTCTTCGCCACATAGAAGTGGGGAATCGGCAGGCACGACTGACGGGAACTCAGCAGGATGGAGGCGAAAGGATGAGACGTGGGTCCTGGTGGACGGCACACCTACTTGCTGACTTCCTTGTACTGGGCGATCTCCTCAATGTACAGCAGGTCGTGCAGACGGGCCTGGTAGTTCTCCTTGGTGAGCATCTTGTCGAGGACCGACTGGGTGAAGAGCTGGTCGGCGGAGAGGGGGATCTGGTAGCGGGTCAGTAGACTACGCTCCAGCTCCATGGACTCGCTGGGCCCGAACTCCACAATGGTCTTGCAGGACGAGTCCCAGCGCTTGGCGGTCATCTGCAGCTGTTGCCGAGCATGCATCAGGTGCTCCAGGTCTGTGCAAGGTGAAGACAGAGCACGCTCTGTTATTGCAGCGTTTCCCATTCTGGTCGTCGGAGGAATCCCAGACAGTCCATGTTTTTGCTCCCTTCCAGCTCCGGAAGGGAGCAAAAATGTGGACTGTCTGGCAGGAAGCTGGGAGGGAGAAAAACATGAACTGTCTGGGGGGTCACTGAGGAATGGGTTGGGAAACGTTGTGTTATGGGGTCAAATAAGCCATCAGCAGTGGGCATAGTACCGAACCGGAACCTGTGACCGGGTATGAGATCCATGTGAACCCCAAGGTGGGTCCTGGTGGGTCACTTGGCCAAAAACCTCAAATTTATTTTTGTAAAAATCTTCAAGGTATAGAACAGTCCAACTTTGTTAGGAAAAAGAAAGGTTTAAAATCCAAACTTACAAACAATTAAAACATATAAACAGGAAATATTGTAACCAATCAAATACTTTAAAACAACTTTCACATATAACCGTTAGGCTCAGCACAAACATAGGACCCAATATGAAAACAGTAAACATCCTTCTCACTATGAAAGGTCTCAAAATCCAAAAGCCTACAATATCTGCATTTGCCAGAAACACAAACCATAGCGATCGGCACCAAAAAGCGAAATGTTCCCTGGCAGTATTGCTGCCCATTGTGTTGAGAAGCTTTATCTTCCACAACATACCTTACCACATGTTAACTGTCATTCCTAGAGGGGGAAAATCAATTTAAAAAAGTTGAATAGCTAATCTCCAGCCAGCTGGTAGTGTATACTTTGCATGTGCTTAAGAACAAACATTTGGCAATAATTAAAGAAACACATTATGAGAGAACACCTTGTGTTGACAGGGATTTTCAGACACCAGGAGTGTTAATGCCAATTAAGTGACTTCCTGATGATTTCACATATCATAGGCTGGCAATCTGACACTTCAGTAATTCATTAGGGTTACTCTGAGTCAGAGGACATGCTTATATTAGCTTCGTCATGCAGGTTTTGTAGCTCAGGCTAATGACACGAATTACACAAGCAGCACATCCACCTACAGAATGAAATAATAATGGGCTGTTTAAGTCACAAGTAGCATCATAATAAGCTCGGTCGTAAAATGTATAATGTTTATGTTTTATGGATCTTCCCTCACAAAACATGCCGGTTTTCCCTTCTGTAACAGCTGTTCCTGTCTACTGTCAAAGCAGCAGCAAATAAGATGAAAGCCCATATTACCTAATGCAGGAAATGTCAGGCCAGAAAAGGCTACCTTATGCAAAATGTAAAAACACTGACTGCTGAAATACACTTTCACGTGGGGGGAAAAAAATGAGGCCTTTTTTTAAACTCGCGCTAAAATGAAAAATGCTATTTTAAGCCATCTGTGACATAACTACTGTAAAGGAATATGTCATGCGTGTGAAGAATTTGCATCTTAATACATTATATTAAAATGAAAACCAAATATGTGCTGCAGGACACATTATCATGTAATTTCACATTCATACATTCTGACTTTGCCATTTCACAAAATCCATGTATAAGTGAACATATTCAAGAGCTGTCACCCATTATAAAAGTGGTTACCTGAAACTCGGATACACTCTAAGATCCTTTTTTATTTGTCCCTTATTCGTACAAGTGCAGGTTTACAGGAATTCTTTGGTTTACACTTATTCACAGTGGCCTGGCGTGCGGCTCCGTCCTTTAGTGACGCCGGTAACCCCCTGGAATACTGCAGAAGCTCCAGATAAACGGCCTTACCCTGTGCTCTCTTTTGTGTGCCTGTACGTGTGTGTGTATACACACAGTAAGGTGTATACACACACACACACCACTGGAAAAAATTAAGAGATCTGCATTTTCTGATCCTGGTTTAATCCTGGTTCTGCTGGCAGAGGCTACACTGTGCGGCAGGTTGCTTCCAGGCTCAAAGTTTCTAAGACAGCAGCACACAAGGACAAAGTGAAGCAGGAGACACTGGCAATGACCAAAAACCAGCCAGGTGGAGGGCAGGAACGACCTTCTAATGCCGGAGATGACCGTCAACTTATCCGGCAGTGCCTCATAAATCGGAAGATGACACCAGGTGACATTCAAGGACACCAAGTGCACTGCTAGGACAATTCATAACAGGCTCCTAGAAGCAGGACCGAAGTCCCCTAAAGTGAGGAAGAAACCCTTCATCAATGAGAAGCAGGGAAGAGCCAGGCTGGAGTTTGCATAAAAAGTCTATATCAGGGTTTTTCAAATCACGGTCCTCGAGGTCCGAGCACTGCTGGTTTTCCAGCCTTCCTTTACCTGTGAGCCAGGTGTGAAGCCTCTGACCAATCAGAATCAGTAATTATTAAACCAACTACCTGGGAGAACTGAAAACAAGGCCTGGATTTGGAATTGAGGTCCAGATTTGAAGAGCCCTGGTCTATATTTACAGGGAAAGTGAAAATTTTGCTGTGGTTTCCAGAGCTGTATATTCCAATGCACCTTTACATCATTTCATATTTCACGCGGCTCCATTAGACACACAGAAACACGCATAAAGAGGCGAGAGCACAGGGATGGCCATTTACTCAGCACCCCCGGAGCGGTACTCCTGGGGTTAAGAAACGGCAGCCTTCCTGACCCGCACGTCCGATCCTGCATCTTTAACACCTTGAGCTACTGACTGCCTCAAAGAGCCGTAATGACAAGCGCAGCTGCTTTTAATGATGCCCGGGGGCCAATCAGGCGTGGAGGCCGGGAGGATGGCAGCCGGGGCGGCGTTAATGGTCGCCTGCCCGCCTGGCAGGGATCCATCAAGGGCTGCTGCGGGTGACACCCTCTGCGTGGCCTCTCTGCCTGACAGAGCGCCTAGTGTCAGCCTTGGCAAACACGAGTGTCCATCAGCCAATGAGGACGCATGAAAAGGCGAGACCTCTCACATGCAGGGCCCGCCCTCTCTTAAAGGGCCTCAAGAACTGGCAGGCAGGTATGGGGGGGGGGGGAAGCATCTACCATTTGGTGACATAGCGACCTTGGCACCATTCGGTACATGTCAGCTCCACAACCTGAATTTAAGTACAAAGCCAGTCTGCTCTCACTTAATTCACAACAGCTTTCATACAACAGAAAGTTCACCAAGACTCATGTTGCACCCTTCGTGGAGAACAGCGTCGTGTAACCGCATATTCCCGACACGCATGTGCGTTAACAACCGGCACAGAAGCTGGAAAGTGCAGATGCATCACGGCGCGAGGTTATTAAAATGTCCTGTTCTGTCCTGTGTGCCTGAGGATTGCCTGTGAGGATTGTGCTTCTGCTGGAACAAAGGCCTGCGTCCGCGAGTGCCGGGTGTGTGTCAACGAGCCGCTGCTGCCGGATTAATGCCAAACACACCAAAATGATGTGTTATTTAACAAGCCACACGAAACGCCGGTCTCGACAGACATCGCCCGAGTGCAGAGGAGAGGTCTTCTGTCGGTTTCATTTCTGCTATTTCATTGGCTGACCAGTGTTTGTGCATGAGGGACTTTGCATGCGAGGTTGTGGTGAAGCTAGTGAGCATATCTGTCTCACTACCCTTGGTGTGAAGACTGAGAAAGCAATGACCATTGGGTGAAAAACAATAAAAGGGAGTTTGCAAAGTGGTGGTCATAATAAAATTATTATTATATTTATATTAATAATAATAATAATGCTTTGAAAAGGAATAAAATGAAAACATCAGCCCTTAGCAGACATACCCTCTATTGAAGCAGCATCCACCATAACTCTCTGCATCAGCACTGGCTCCGAGCCAAAGTCGAAGACGATGGTCTGCCGGAAGGTGCCAAAGATCTCCGTGCTGAAGGCCACCTCCACCTTATAGACACAGTGGTCCGTGCCGTTCTGGGCCAGGCTGTCGCCGGTCCACTCCTGGCAGGCCTCGGGCACCTCCTGCCGCGTCTGGCCGGACGAGTCCCCCGCCATCACTGCCATGATGGAAAAATGTGGGCGGTGGGCGTCGTACAGCAGGGCGACGCGGTACAGCATCCGCGCAGGCTGGGGGAGAAGCACAGGGCACAGCACGCCGCCCACGGTCAGCACCGGAACCAGGCACCCTCAGAGCCGACCCGCGTCTCCAGGACCCATCCGAACCGGCCTCTCAGTGAAACTGACAGCTATTTTTCTTTGTATAAATATCTCATAACTCATAAACGCAGATAGTCCATGATCAGAAAGCAACAGGATAATGTACTAACTCATACAAGGACACATGAGAATTAAACTTCCCACGCTAGTCTGCTAGTCTAATATGCACATGGAAGGTGAACAGGAGGCGCCGGGATCAAACACGCCCCCCACCTTGCAGAAGAGGGAGAAGGTCCAGGAGTGAGACGACTTCTTGGTGGTGACGGTTACTGAGAGATCCGAGCTGTGCTCCACACTCACGCCATCCAAATATTCACTCAACTTAAAAAAACAACAAAAAAACGATGTTATTTATACACAGAGACATATGGAACATACACAAACACAAACAGGACAGTGTAAAACACAGAAATCCAAAACATACTTTAGCAGAGTATAAGCTGATGAACTGCAGATAATATCATGATACCACGGAACTCAAAACACTAGAGGGAGCGCAGCGGTAATTCGCGAGCTCGTCGCTGTCGGGCTGGTATTCTGCGTATTCAGCAGAGGCCGTCTGTTTACTTAACATCGCTCTGCTGTCTCTGCTCCGACCGCCTCAGGCTGTTCAGCCTACGGGCTACGCACTGCCTACTTCCGTCTTCATTCGATTTGAGTCAGCATGTTGGATTTGGCGGCTAGAGGTCAAACGGAAGAGGCGACGGGAAACGGGGGTCTGACCCCCGCCGGTTCACGTGGTGGAGCCGGGGCGTACCACTTTCTCCGGGGACAGGGAGTTCATCCACTTCTCAATGAGGGCCTCCATGTAGTTCTCGGCAAAGTGGCGGCCCTCCTGCTGCTGCTTGAGGCGGATGAGGCGGGAGGCGTAGCGCTTCTGCCACTCGGCCAGCTCCTCGCGCGAGTGGGCCGACGTGCATTGGGCACCGTAGCGGCACAGGCCCTGCTCCAAGAACCTGCGTGCAGGCCCACAAGAACCTTCAACATCGCCGCTCTGCCCCAACATCACGATGAGCCAACCGTAGGTGGTCAACCGCTCGCAAATACTCATTTTAACCTTTCTGTTTAGCAGAGGCTAAAATTGCAACACGGGGCAAGGAGCAAACCCAGTCTAAAAAAAGCATCAGATAATACTGTTCAATGCGATGCCCAGCAGAGGTGGAAAGTTCAGGTTCAGAAAGTACAGATCCAGACAAGATTTTATTTCAACCAACCAGTTTGGCATAGAGAGTCACATTCACTCAACCGCTTGGTTGAAATAAAATCTTGGGCTGGATCTGTACTTTCTGAACCTGAACTTTCCACCTCTGCTGCCCAGTGTCTGAATGACCTGGCCTGAAGGCAAGAAAACACCAACAATCCCACCAGGGTCTCAGCACTGCCAGACGTCCTCTCAACCAATGAAGTGACAGACCATATGCTGGCTTGCTTGTTTGATATTTTCCAAGTGGTTTTTCAAATATCTTGCCCATTGAAATTTAGTTTGACAAGATTTGCTGCTTGACAGACAAATGCAAGACCACATGCATGAGCCACAAGTTATAAAATGCCTCAGATTTTAAAGGAGCCCTATTACGCTTTTCCTTTATTTCCTCTTTCCTTTAGTGTGTTATATAACTTTATGTGCATGTAAACGGTGTGCAAAGTCTTAAGGCCCCAAGTACATACCTAGGGGAGTAACTCATCACAGAAACCACTCTTCCCTGATCTGCCTGAAATGCCTTGCTGGAATTCCAGGCCTTCTGGGATGTGGTGAGGTCACCTCGTAACACAATCCTTATTGGCTGCCTACCTGCAAGACTGTCTGCAGACTGCAGGAGGCAGAAAGTGTAGGACGAACTGATCAATCGGGAAAGTTGACCAATCAGAGCACCTTGGGCTCATCAGGGTGGGGCTTGAGTGCTTCATAGAGTTATAGACAGACTAAGATGTACAATATGAGAAAAATGTGTCTTTGGAACATTTTGAAAATGTAAATCTATTCCACTAAAATAATATTAAGAAGAGTGAAAATTAGAATAGGGCCCCTTTAACTAACAATGGAATTCCCTCCCTGGGTTTTAGGACCCAGAAAAATCCACGGCAATCATCCTGGTGGGAAATGCAGAGACAGATGCAGGGGGCGTGAAAAAGCATTACCTCTTACACAGGGTGTACTCCTCACTGCTGGTCACCCCTCTGGGCGGGGGCCGAAACTGCCAGCCATCCTGCACGTCTGCAAAAGCAGGGACACGGAAACATGAGCTTGGTCTACAGGCCGCCGCCCCGTGGCTCAGCCCTGCGGACGCACTGGGCCACAGTGGCTTCACGCGGCCACTCACTCTCACACTGTCCCTGCTTCTGCAGCCAGAGCAGCCCATCCCCTCAGTAGACTGACATGTCCAAAGGTGTCAGGCAGGTTCTATGCACCCCCCCCCCACACACAGAGAACATTGTACTGTATTGAAAATCCCCTTAAAGCAGGAGTTTTGACAAAAGCCTGCACATGCAAATCACAGTGCCCTGACAGTAATGCAACATCAGCCTTCCGATGGAAAGTCCAGTTTAATGAGCTCCATGCTACCCGCCATCACCTCGCCAGGGTGTGGGAGCCAGAGACGGGCATCGCTGCAGCCACTCGGGTCACAACCCGGCTGCGGCACAGAGACATAAACCGCTCACCTTCTTCATTGTCTTCACTATACTCTGAGGCCATCTTGCTGCTTAATGTCTGCAAAATCAAACCGAAAAAGTAGACGTTACTCCGCGTGACGAGGACAGCTCTACCCACAACTGACGCCAACAGCGAAGAACTGGAAGAATCTGGTCATAAAAACGGCAGAATTTTAATACAGGTTCCTTATGCTCATTTGAATTTAGTGTGTAAAGATCATTTTAAGCAGAAACTTCACATCAGCTGAAAAGGGAAAGTGTGGCTCAGCCGGCTAGGGTTCTGTGCCCATATCCTGAAGGTTGTAGGTTCAAACCCCACTGCTTCACACAGTAATATGACTATCGGGCCCTTAATTAAGACCATTAATCCCATCTGCTCCAGGGATATTGGCCTCTGCTCTCTGACCCCCAACTGTACATCCCTTTGTACAAAAGCTTGAGCTAAATAAGTAACTGTGAATATAGTGGATAAGGAATACGCTTAATAGCTTTCCCTTATGAGAGACCCATCATATTTCTAAAGCTGTAACAAAAAACAACAGTTCTTATCAGTTCATAGAATTCATAGTCAAATTCACCAATTCACAATATCAGGCAAGAGCATGTCATGTGACCGGTGGCTGAAAAATGAACATCACCTAGCAAAGGTCACTATGAGCTACACACACAAAAACAAGTGACGGTCAGAGTAAAAGGAAGGGCAGCACAATTAACTTATTCCAGGGGCATCATATTTAACTCGATGGACTTAAATTCTAAATATATTCAGCTATGAACTGACACAGTATCCGTGCCGTACGTGAGGAGCTCACAGCATAAGGAGATCTGCAGTGTGGATGTGAAGAACAAAACCATGTCAGTCCCAAAAAAAAAAAGGAGAGAAGTCATGGGAATACACACAGAGATAGGTGCATGCTGACAGTCATGTGGGCAGAGCAGTCAATGCCAACACAAACACACACACACACAAAAACACACACACGCAGAAGCACTTACTTGAATTTCTGACAGAAGCACTTTCAATCTGGTTAAATCCTTTGTCACGATCCCATTCTAGGCAAAGAGTTTAAAGATAATATTGCTACATTCATTTTAGGTGAAATAGCCTCCTAATGAAGTCCCAGTAACACAATACAGCTCTCCGCCAAAAGATGTAACATTTACAACCTACTCCTTAATACTTCACAGAACATTCTGATACAAGCATTTTGTACAGCTCTATTTAAAACGTGCTTAAAGCTACATCTACAGTGGTGAACGGCCAGGACCTGGTGCGGAGCCAGAGCAGTGAGTAACATCAGCTCTATTCTGGGTCTGTATTTCACATCTGACGTGCAAATCATGTTATTTTTGCTTTGAATTTAAACATGTAGCTTTATTCGGAGATCAGAAAACTGTCTGGTCCAGAGCACTGCGCTCCACATTCCCAACATGTGAGATCCATACATTCCAATAAACCACCTAAAAGCGCTATCAGAAGGCAGGTGACCTCACCACCAAGGTGGGGAGGGTCTCCCTTTAGGTTCTGCACTCCATCTGAAGCACCGCTCTGCCTCCCCCTACATGTGAAGCCGTGACAGGATCACAAGGAGCGCGATACACCGCAAGCGACAGGGGTGACGGCTTACCAGGGGCTCCCCGAAGAGCGACTTGGAGAGGATAGCAGAGACTTCCTGCAGGCTGCCGTCCAGGACCATGTCTCGCAGGCCGGCCTGAAATGCGCCATCCCCCTTCGCCAACTCCTCCGCCAGCACTGCAAGCACAAGAGAGGACACCGTGAAGGCACCATCCATCCATCTGCGCCACGCCAAGAAGCCAACTGATCCGCAAGCGACCGGATTAACGCCGCCGACGGTTAAGTCAAGGTCCTCCGGCAAGTCAAGGTCCCGAGATGCAAAAGCACACACAGGACTCGGGATCACGCCTGGCCCAGCTCCTCACAGCAGAACTTGAGGAACAGAAAGATCTGATACGCTTCCTCGGTGCCACAGACTCACCGCGTTTGCAGTCCTCGTCCGCTTCATCGTACTTTTTCTGTTGGCAGAGAAACAGAGGCTCGGTTACATAATGGGGAAAAAAAAAAGATTGGGAATAAAACAAAAATGACAATTCCGTGATTAAAAACAACACGGGAGGAGCTACTGCTTCTGGGAGGAACCTTACAGGGCAGACGTTGATACCTCAGCACAGACAGGTAACATGCACTTCGAAAGCTAAATTTATTGAACATTTTTAGCTGGTAATTTCCCCTTCCTAAGGTCAACAGTGAAGGCACCCACACACAAAAATTCCTCTATACTATAATACCACCCACCATATAAACCCAGCTACAGCCTTCCAGAGTGACGGGGAAAGGCTCTGCTTTCAGCTGGCCGTGCGTCACAAGCTGACAGGTGACAGGGTCCCCACTTGCTGAGAGCCCTGCTCCGATTTACGGGCGTCTCTGAATGGCTCCCTGTTTTGACTTACCGACTTATTTCTGCCATGCTTTATCCGCTCGTTCGCCAAACTCCACAGGGTTCGAGAGAATCCTTAGCCATTCGAGTAAAGGCGACTAACAACTACTGTCCAACAGCGCAACTTAAATGTGCAAACTGTGGAGGATTGGCAAGGTGTAGTAGCTAGTGCCACGTTTCGGTGTCTCAGAATACAGCTCCTGTTACCTGAGCGGGGACCACACATGTCACCCGTGAGTGACACACCTGAAACTGTCCGCCTGTGTTTGCCGGGGAGGGGGGGGGGGGGGTGCATGGAATATGAGTAAGATGTGTCACCAGACCAGACGTGCATGTGCAGGCGGCCTCACCAGCTGCAGCAGGCCGGCGATGCGGCAGAGCAGGATGCGACCACGGAGACACACCAACGAGGGGCTGGGGGCCTGCAGGCTGAGCGCGAGTAGCGCCTCCGTGCTGAGGCCCACGGCCGCCTCGTACTCCCGCCTCACTAATGACTCGCAGGCTTCTTCACATGACTCCTCTAGCCTCCTGTCCGCCATGACTCAGGGACAGTTTCTGAAATTCGGGGGAAGGGGAGAGAGCCACATGTCAGTCCCCGATTACACGGCTTGGACTATTAATGGCACAGACTCATATCTTCAAATTGACGGCTTTGCACAGCACTGCGTCTGTTTGGCAAGCTTGTCAGTGGTCCTGCTCAATAACAAAGAATAATGGAGGGTAAAAGGCCACTCATCGGGCAGAGCCTCCATACCGCATGGACAGCAGATGATTTCTTTACTTACAAGGTGGACAATACAGCTCAATTTGACTTGAATGCCTGCATCACAGAAAACCTTCATTTCACAGAGAGCGGCGGACTTCAGAATTCAGAAATACAGCCCACACAGTGCAGAAGGCAGAAAGCAAATACAGCCAAAGCTCCAATAGGTGGAGCAGTAGCCGTTCAAACTCACAGACTGAACATCACCCTGCAAACGGACAGAAACATTACTATCTAAGGGTCTGCTTTTCACATCTGAAGGGACAGATCCTTTTTCTAGATTTTTAATTGTGAAAGCCATTCCGTTCACAGCACAGGTCACCCACACCCAATTCCCTGCTAGTTTTAAACAGCCACCAACTTACTTATTGCCTAATTATGTGATCTAATAATCTGTACATGTCTATAGTAATTTAAAAAAATCATGTAATAATTAACACTAGATTTACCTAATCTGCAATTATAAAATAGGTGTTTTTCTTTTTAATTGAGGGGGTGGGGTACAAAGGCTAGTTTACCCTATAAGACAAAGGTGCTCAAGACAAGCACAGCGTTCTTAAATCTCCCATTAAAATTTTTAATCTCACCAAAGTTTTCAATTAATGCAAGATAGTGACTGAAACCCGTTTGATGTAAAAAGCTTCCCCCCAACCCCCAAAACCTTAATAATAATATGACAGTAACATGGGACAGCTTTATTGTTTAATAGTGCACCTACCCCATCAACTACCACAGTAAATGATTCACCTATATTTTACTTAGTTCCAAAATTTTACATAACACACCACTGAAGTTACATGAAATAACTATTACAGCAGAGTGAGTTAGCTGAAGCAGACCACAAACCAGTGCACTCCATAGCCCTCAAAGACTCAAGTTAAGGACAGGCTGCTTACTATAGACAGCATTTCACTTCCATGAAAATAGTGGGAGGGAGAAACCTCCCTCCCACCAAAAACTTAGTTCATATGTACTGCAGATGACAGAGCTGGTGGTATATCAAGCCCACACACACTGAATGTTCAGCGTTTATTCAGGATATTGTGGTTTTGTTGCACACAAAGTTTAGCCTTCAATCGCTTTATAATGTTTCCTAATACTATGCCGTTGCTATGTTCTAATTAATCACAAATGTAAACCAACATGGCGACCTCGTACTTGCAGCTTATGACACTATGAGCGGTTTCAAATCTGTCTTCCTGTCAAGACACTGACAACACACAGGAACTGGCTTCATGCCCCTAGTTACCTTCGCGCTGAAAAACTGAAAACGGTGCAGAAACAAACACGCTGGAGCCGAGCTGAGACACAGCTGAGCCGCCATTCAAACTCTTAAGACGACGGAGGCAGAATCGCATCCTGCGTAACTACAAGCCGCATATACTCTCTGCATTAACTAGAGGTGGGAAAGGTAAGAACAACAACAAGTACTTTACCGTTGATCCCCAAGCGGCATGACAGTGACATGCCAAAAAGGCACACACCCTGGGACTCATAAAAAAAAACTGTGTGTGCATCGATTCATTGCTTTTTAAATACACATTTTGGCCAACATGTGTAATGCAGAAAGGCTTGTATCAAGACATGCAAATGGGAAGGAAGATACTAACTAGACTTAATTCCACTGAAGTGACCCTAACAGTGCTGTATTGACTTCATAAACTATAGGCAGAGTGCAGAAACCTCCATGCTTCTGCAAGGGCCAGACTCTGTGTACAGGACCGAAATATTTCTGACGGCACACTGTGAGGTTGCCTGACGAGGGCCAAACCGGACTGCTGCGCACCCAGCACGAGCAGGCCACTATCTAAACTGGTGAGGCACCGCTGGGCATTCAACAGGCGAAGCACTGGACCAACCTACTTTGGCCTGCAGCTATAAAGCTTTTCCCACGCCAGTGCAATAAGAGTAACATTAACAGAACAAACGGCAGGCATATGCTCTGCTTTCAAACACAGGAACCTCAAATCCTGGCCAACACAACACAAACCAGGGAGCACTGCGGCCAAACTAAGGTTTCCAGTTCAAGTCTCAAGGAAATCCTTCTGCTGTATTACTGACCAAATAACCTTAATTTCACCAACTATACAACAAAGCAAAAAAAAAAAAAAAAAAAGCAACAAATGATAATTAACAAAAAGTACATTACAACTCTAGGATATAAAAGTAGGTTAGAACAACTTGACATAAGCTTAACCTGCATTTACACAAAAGGCAGGAAGCACTGTATTTAGAGCAGACAGACAAATAATGGTATAATACAGAAAGAAGGAAGAATGAGAGGATTTCACATCCTCCTCTTGTTACAAGATCAATATCAGAAATTGATAATTCTGTAAATAGCGTGTTTGTGGTTCACAAAGGTCATCGCCACTCTGTATTCTGCAGCAACAGGCAGAGCAAATCATTTGGATAAACAATACAGACATGAATTACTGGTGGCTAAATAGCCTTTATCATGTCTAAATTACTGCATGCCTAGTGCTAAAAACCAAAATCATTCTCTCTTGCATAGCAAAAATACTACATTTAAAATTAATCCAGAAACAAATCATTAAAACAACCACCATTAAACAGCTAGCAATACTTGGGTATTTTGCATATTGCTGCTGTTGTGTGTGTGTGTACATCCATTCTCAGGGTATAAAACCATTTGTATATACTGGGGACCTGGTTATAACCCATATTTTTTCCATACTAAAGTATTATTTTTCATTTTATTTCTACTTACTCTATTTTTCTTAATTTATGTTCTGTGTTGTCTGTGAATACATGCAGCAATACTAGCAAAACAAATTCCTAGTACATGCAGACGTACCTGGTCAATAAAGTCGATTCTGATTCACACCTCGAAAAATATCAGCCAGAAGTCGCGCTGGACTGTGAATTAGAGGTTTACGATTCCAACGTGACTTCTCGACCGGTTGGTGCGCGCGTCTGGTAACGTCAAATGCTTTGAAAATCTCGTCAAACATAAGGGTTTTCAGCGAGCCTCGAGATGGAGGCAAAGAACATGCCAGCCTGCCACGACACTGTACCCTGATCATCAACACAAACAGAAGGAAAACGTGCAGCCTCCATGTGCTGCGAGACAGCAGAGCGAGCAACTCCTGCTGCATTAACGTGTTATGAATTATCTATACTGCAGGCAGGAACTACAAAACGTGTTATTAAGCCTGACCTTAGTCCTAGCAGTGACCATTAACTGCACCTTCAACCAAAAGTTAAAATCTAATTTTGCACCCGAGTCATCATCTTCCAGGAGCCTAAACTTCTTCGACCAGCAAAATATTGGAACTTGAAAGTGCGACCATTTTTCTTGCGTGGTTACATGAAATGCCTGCCAACTGGCTAATCACTTTTTAAAACATGAAGCTAGATTTTCTTTAATTAATTAAGGTATTGTCTGACGCGATCACGCCATAAAAGGTCATTTCTAGACAGCGATAAAAATATAAACAAACTATCTTTGGATTCGGGGTCGGTTAATAATAGATCTATGTCCGACTGAGAGCTGCTCCTTGTCCATCGTAAAAAACACACAAATACACATACACACAACAAGAAGAAGAAAAACAACATAGCTAACAGGGGAGATAACACCGTAAACAGTGTGTGATGTTAACACTGTATTGGCACTGTCCGTCCTGTTTACCGGAACGACCCTCAGATGGGGGGTACGGGAATCGGGCATTGCATTAATAGCCAGGCTGCGTATTCACGTTTACCACCTCTCCCACTCGACATCTGGCCAAAGGCAGAGGTAGCACAGATGCTGTGTATGCTAGCCGCTTAGCCAGTGCTGCAGTGTAGCTAGCTGGTAAAAGTGGTGATACTCTCTGGACTCACTGCGCAACACACTCGCGCCTCGAAAACTCCCGAGGTAAAAGCGACTCGGCCTGTCAATTTACCCGCGCCTCCTTTTACCTCCTGGCCCGAAAACATAGTCGCTCCAGAGAGAGGTGAACAGTACTGACTACACGTCAAAGAAAAAATGGGGAAAATAGTGCCCCGAGTCGAGCTCGCACGAACGAACAGAACAGCTAAGTTAGCGGTACGCAGGCCTGTTATTTAGGTTGGCTATTTATCTCCAAACGATAAACATGTCAGAATTCCCTGCATTAAGATAGGCCTGTCCTGATTTATGTTTTCTACATCTGAGTTACAAACGAACTGCAAACTTGGTCAACAGCGGCGAAAAAAGGCAAACTGAAGCGGCTGAAAATGGGAAGTCTATACTTACCTACCTTTACTTTCTACGCCATCTTGGATCCACTTGTCAGGCTATCGCAATGCATTGTGGGACATACTGTCTCCGCTACTTGGAGAGGTTGCAGTTGTGCTCGTGAGTTATAAATTTCAGCAATGTTGATTCAGACAAAATTGTCAGTTGGTGTAGGACATGTGTAACGCATTATTATTTCTCATTATTCTATATGAAATTAGCGTCTTGAAACGCAAATTTATTTTAACATGAACGTCCTATAGTGATATATAATACATTGTTTTTGCCAGTTTCAGCTACCCCAGTTTGTAAGTAACTTCGAAGCGTACAACATGTTATATGTAGTTGTTGCCAACTGCCTCTATTTTGGTTGTCACCGTACACCACTGTATGAAAAACAGCACCTTTCTTTCCAAAAGTGTCTCCCCCCAGGATTGTTATGGATACTAATATTACCACCTGGATACATCCCAGAATTGCCTGCCTTATTATAGTCAGAACTCACGAAAATGCATTGACTGTGCTCTGGGACTCTTTTGTGGTTAGTCATGGCCATTTGGGGATCAGGTTGTGGCTTTGCTAGCTGGCTAGGCCTGGTACATGAAAGCCACATTGCGCCTGGGCTGGTTGTTCTGTGGAGCAGAGGCTAGGGCCTTCACCATGACTACTAGGCTTAGCAGAGATCGAATAAAATAAAACACCAAATAAAATAATGAAATTAAATCATGCATCTGGGTTATGAATAAATCATGCAGGCAGCACAGTGATGCAATGGTTAGCACTATTGCCTCACACTGTTGCCTAAAACCCTCACTGGGTTCGAGTTTTCACCACAGCTCCATGTGTGTGGAGTTTGCATGTCCTCCCCGTGTCATTGTGGGGTTTCCCCCCCCCCATAGTCCAAAAACATGCTGAGGCTGATTGGAGTTACCAAATTGCCTTAATTTGAGTGAGTGTGCGTGAGTGAATGGTGTGTGAGTGTGTCCAGCGATGGGTTGGTACCACGTCCTGGGATGTTCCTTGCCGTGCGCCCATAGCCTCCAGGATAGGTTCTGGACCCACCATGACCCTGATTAGGATAAATGGTTTCAGAAAATGGATGGATGGATAAATAATGCTTTACAGAACTCAAGTTAAAAAACCAGTTGTTACAAAAGTTTTCCAGAACACGGAACATGATATACACTAATGCAAAGGATCATTGTAAAATTATTTTATAAGCCAAAAGGTTTGTTTATGTTCAAAGTGTATTGTTTTGTATTTGATTTGCTAAGTGTTTCCCAACCTGGCCCTCAAGGACCCCAGGTAACCAGGAGCTGAAAGGGAGCAAAACTGTGGACTGTCTGGCAGGGAGTTGGGAGGGAGCAAAACTGTGGACTGTCTGGGGGCCCCCAAGGACCGGATTGGGAAACACTGTGCTATAATAAAGTACTGATGAGCTAGATACAGTATTCTTCTTATTTGGCTATACTTTTCTTTTGACATGGTGGTTCTCCAGACTTGGGGGGATTCTGCCTGTGTGGGTTTTCTTCTCAAAGTTCAAACATTTGCAGTTATGCTAAATGCCGTCTGTAGATTGCCTGTAGTGTGTGTGGGTGCGTAGGTACCAGGATGGGATGGGATTCCATCCAGGGTGTGCTGCCTGGGATAGGATCCAGGCCCCCTATTACTCTGATCAGGGTAAGCTTTTAAAGGATGAATGGATATACTCTCCCTCTCTTATTTTATAGAATACTTAGATAAGATTTAACCAGAATTAGGCCCAGTGCTTCGGCCTGCTTCCTGTCCTCTGCTTCCTGTCCAGGCTCCAGAGTCACCGCAACCCTGCCCTGAATAAGCAGTTATCGAAGATGGATGTATGTACCATGTATAATCAATTAATTTATACAGTTGTTTTGTACCACACACCCACATCTTGTGTTTAAGATGTATTCAAATAATCATTTACTAGCTGATATTGAACTGTAAATGTAAGAGCAGGGTTACTTTTGTATCTACTGTTACAGAAATGTCAAAATAGAGGTGGTCAATGGGCAGGTTTATAACCTACATACATTGACTAATCCAATACAGAAGGAAGTTTGTGTTTTCAATAATAAACATGTGGTGACATAAATAATGGTGCATATAAAAGCCATTTAGGATTAAACCTGTGACAAAGTCTAAATTCAAGGTGTATCTTTGAATTAGAGGAGCTGCGAAATTACAGTTTCTCGCCTGAAAACCCAAACAAGCCCATTCTATCTGCTTTTGGCTGCCCCCTAATCAGCACGGGCCTTGGCCAAGGCCTCTGCTGAGCTCAACATCTCCCCCTGAAGAACAAGGCAGTGAGACTCTCTTGCATTCCTCTCCCCCAACCACAAGGACACCCTACCCCCATCCCACGCCTTCGCCGCTTCATACCCCCAGCGTGAACGAGCGGGTCTATGTACAGCGCCGTTTGGCTGCAGGACCGGACAGCTGTTTGTCTATGCTGGACTACCTCCACCTCCCCATTCCCCACCCCTGTTGCAAGTCTCGACTTTGGTGTTGTGAGCTGTGGTGACTATGTGCTTATTGCTGAGGTGTTTTTTTTCTGTTCCTACATTGTACTTCCTACTGGAGTACAGTCTGGGGGCTGTCTTTTTTATTCACCTCCACTCTCCTCACGTAATCTTGTTTCTCTGAGTTTTCCTACAGTCCCCTGTCTTCCTGACCTGTCTACCCCCTATAATGTTTGTGTATGTATGGTCGGGTTGATGGCCTGCTTTTCGCTGGTACTTGTGACTAGTGACATGGTGAATTGCAACAGCAATAAAGGAAATCAATCAAAATAGAATGAAGCCTTGCATCAATTAGAAATACCGTGAGAATGGACAAATGGCAAATGCTCTATTGTGCATATCCAAGAAAAGAAAATGATTTCTTGTAATTCGTAGTTTATCTAAGAACAGGAGAATCTTTTCATTTCCTTAGGGAACAGTGATATTGTATGAATTCCTACTTTTAGCACAGGGCAGATTATATCGGTATCTCATTGGTTCACCTCGTTTTAACAGAATTTCTTTCATGGTTCGGCTTGATGGGCCGAATGGCCTCCTCTCGTTTGTAAATTTCTTATGTTCTTTTGATTAAGCCTATTTTTTACTGAAAGCAATTACATAAACAGAAAATAAGGTCCGGCACATGACTCAGGAAAAGTTCATATCACAAAGTAAAGGCATATACTGACCTTTACATAATTATCCAGAAATTATATGAGCTTCATTACTGCTTGTATTGTAGAACTGTGCAAAAGTCATAAGCAGTTAAAGAAAATGATCTTCCTGTTTAAAAGTACAATGTCAAAGCCTTTTCAAAACCTCTCCTAAAATCACCCCAGTATTTGCAGCAACCATCTAATACACCAAATATATTTATTGACTCAACTGCTACCCCACCATGTTTAGCTAATCAGTACTTCATTAAGTTATTTCATTAATTAATTGAGCTAATACCTGGAATGGAAGAGGTGCCCCTGAGGTTTGGGAACCAATGCGATGTTCATCTAGTTATCAAACAAGATATCAGTAACTTTTTGGAGATCGGGAGAAAAATTTGTTTTATTGTTACTGTTAATTTGCATATGTTCTAATGTTAAACTGTTTTTTGAGCAAATATGCACTTGCTTCCTAAATAAATAGCCTTGAATATTTCCTTTGACTGCCTAAGACTTTTGCACAGTACTGTTTTACCCACAGTGCTCCAAGGATAATGACCCTACAATTACCAAGCATCAACCATGTTTAGTTTTTATTCATTTTAAGTGGAACTAATTGACACTAATGAGCATCATTTGCTTAAGGTACGCCCTGGATGGGATGCCAGTCCGTTGCTGGGCCCAAATGCATGCCTTTGGACCGCAGGAGGTCATGCAAACTCCTCACACATACAGAGCAGTGGCTCTGTGAGGCAGCAGTCCCGCCCACTCAGCTAGCCAATCGTTTTTCAGCTAGAAATAATTATATTTGATAAAAATCTAATAAACGTGTAACATTCTTATTCTCCGCTCACACCATACCCTGCATATGTTTACCCGGGGAAAAAAAAGACTGATGTGGTAAAAATAACCAAATTTTTCAGCAGCTTCAACAAAAAGACAAGATTTCAGTGACAAGTTGCCCTCAGCATTTATATATCTGATCAGATGTCTGAAGCAGAAATCCTTTACTGCAGGATGTCATCTTAACTCCCATGTCCTTCGTTTCCTTGATAAAAACCGGGATGTGCTGTATAGCCAAGTAACTGATCACATGCATTGAGGAAAGAGCCGATAGCTTGAATTACTGGATGAATGCTGGATGGGGCCTTTACAGCTACTTCCATTAAAAAAATGCATCTGTGTGTTTTGAAAATGGTTGATCAAAATTCACCAGTTTGGCGATTTGTTATCCAGGTACTGAAGATACTCTATGTGTGAGGCCCCATTCTGCTCTGCATGAAGCCAAATCCCAACTTTTGGAATATGGGAAGTGATGAAATTTTAAATCAGACACCAATTCTAAAGTGTCACGCATGTAAAAACATGTAAAAAAAGTGTAGATAACTGAAGGAACCACATTTGTGTAGGAAAGGATATGTTTGCCCACGTAAAGAAAGCTTATGCTGCAATAAATGAAGTCTATCAGAACAGAGGATTTTTTTAATATAACGTATATTGCTCAGTTTATGTAACTAAACAAAACATTCAATGTAACACTTCACAAAATGTAGAAAACGGGTACACCTTCTGTAATCTACTATTAACATAGTCCACCCAGAGACGGTGTCCAATCAACAAAGCTTGTATTTAATGGTCGGCCCAAGTGTTTTAATTTTCAGATTTATGTTACGGGACTGCCAGAACAGATTTATAATATATATATTTTTAAAAAACAAAGAACTTCGTGTATTGTCATCAGAATCTGCAAGAAAACATTTACTCAAAGTGAAATCACAATGAGCCAATCATAATTGAAGGGGGTCTGTAAGTTGGTGTTCATTATCCATGACATGGGAAGGGACACGGAACGTAAATCTATATAAATCCGTTTCAAAACCAAGCACTTGATCTTGCCGCACTCTCTACTGAAGGTTGTGTATCATCTCCTCTTTGGCAATGAGGTGAGTGGTTTTGTTCACCAACGACATGAGCGAATTCAGTTTGTGTGACCAGTCGTTCAGAAGATCATTGGGGTCCTTTGGCCTCTGGAAATTGATGATACCGGCCAACCTGTCCACCTTGGCATAAATCGTCTTGTTCACCACCAAGTTGGAAAGAAACTCTTCAGACTCCTGCCAAATGAAAGAAGCGCGGCTGATTTTTACATTATGAAAAAAAAATATATAAAAACAGCTTTTGTACACTGTTCTGTTTGCCCCAGATAAACATGAGACCCTGCGAGACTCTGCTACGAGAAAGTGCCAAGAGAAAATCTCCAGCTAGGAAGGTACGCTAGGCTCAAGTGCCAACAAACATGGAAAAGTTCAAATTTACTTACATCGACAGAAAGATCGAGAAGTCCGGCCATCCTTTTCATTGTGATCCTTGTGTAATACTTTGCCATTATTCTTATGTTCTGGGGATGACAAAAATCAGAACAGTACAATGCTGTCAAAAAGAGGGCTGCAATTACCCACGGGCACCTACGGCAACCCACCAGGCATTCTACTGCAATCAAAACCGGTCTGACTCACATGTTCTACCACTCTGTTTTTTAGGTCTTTCCATCTCTTTTCGCCCTCCTCAGTACAGGCAAAAACATCTGTGGCAGGACTGTCTGGGGACCCCTCCCTCAATTCCTTCCCATAATCCTCCACCAGAGACGCCCAACGCATTAGCTCCATGGTGGTGAACTGCTTCAAAAGGTCCCTGTTGGAAATAAGGGGAGGCATTTTATGAGCCTAGACTAAACAGACCAGGGTGCACTCTCCTGTATTGGTGTATCACTGCTTGATATTATCTGACTTTAGCCTGAGTACTTTCAGGCTCATTCAATTAGTATTATCAGAGCATTTTTGAGTATAGCTTGAGGATATACTCATCAGGGGCTTGTGTCTGGTCTCTGCTCATGGTCCCATACCTGTATTTGGGAATCTCTTCCAGCTTCTTGTCAGCACTGATTCGGTGTACCAGGTCAGACTGCTCGTTGTCATAAGGTGCCAAGATGGCATACATCACCACGCTCTTCAGGGCCTGCAGCACAACAGACAATGTTTACTCCACCACTGACAGTCCTTGGATTCATAATACGTGAAAATCCATAACTTAAGGTCAGACGAGTCTTAAATCTGGGGCTTTCGGGGGCCAAAGCCCCGAATGTATCCTAGCGACCCCCCCGCCCCCACCCCGAATGATTTGTTTAGCTTTGTTTGAAAAACCACCCTCTCAGTTTGAGAACCAGATTAGGTCTCTGGGCTAAACCTGGGATGTCTTAAGATCCTAGCAACGCCCTGACTTAAGTGTGGGTGCGACTACATACTTAAGAAAGGAATATAATCACACTAAAAGTTAAAACAAATTTGTCTTTCTTTAAAACAGTGGGACCTGCAGACAGTCCATGTTTTTGCTCCCTCCCAGCTCCAGGTAATGTGGACTATCTGGGACTACCCCACGGACTGCCTTAACGGGATGTATGGAATTGCAGTTAAGGAAGCAAGCAACTGAAGGGAAAGAAACTGGCGTAGTGGCTCATAATGCCCCCCCCCCCCCTCCCTTATGGCTGATTACACTGCAGCGTCAAGCCTGCACAGAGCTTGTACTGTGCATGGTCTGCGTCACCATCACGCGTAATCACATTTCTGGGGAGGTGCGCGTCAGGCTACAGTGTAGAGTATGCGGCTATGCTCTACCTATGCTGTAACCACGGCACAGACACTACGCAGAACCGTAAATCAGCCTTTACATGCTGACAAATCTCACCCTCCATCTTTAATCTGTCCTCTAGCATGTGACTTCATGAGATCAGCCCCTTTGGTGTAGCTCTTTAGCCAGGAGGAATTCCAAGAATGCTAAGAGTTAAAATACTTCTGCAGTAAGAATTACGGTCTAGTGGAGCCAATGGGAAGAACACATTAAAGCAGAAGTGCCGTGGTCAAGCACATAGACTGGATACTGATCCGAATCCTGCTGGAGCGGCTTTGAGGAGGGAACTTACCCCGGAATGCTTCAGTAAAACGTCAAATTTAGTTTGGCACTTTGGATGTCAGCTAAATAAAATGTTTTGTGCGCACATATATAAAAGAAATTCATTACTTGTCCTAATTAAGCTGTATGAAACGGGTCAGAGGAGCTGGGTCTCACACCTTCAGCAGCCCTGTGTTACCTGCTGCCATTGGCTGCTGTCTTCCAAGATGCAGGGGGTGTCATAAATCGCACGGTAATGCTTGCATATGGAGAGGTAGGAGCCCTCGTGCTGATCCACCTGGATCATCAGATTGTAGTACTTCAGCTTGGATTCCTGCAACACAGAGAGCCTTGGTATCGAAATGCAGCCCCTAAGAAAGAGCCAGATCTCAGGAGCAAGTGCATGCAGACCCATCACTCGGAAAAGCATTAAACAAAAGTCATCATTAAAACCTAATTCGGTGGAGGGAAAGAAGCAGCCTGCCCAACTGTTTAAACAATTCCACAAATGCCTTTTATGCTATGAACTGAAAAGCAGTCATTAAGCACATCTCACTAGAATTTTAAATAGGGGGGGGGTATGAAGAACTATAATCACAATTATACCAATTGCTTCTTTTTGTAAGGATCTTATCTGACCTCTCTGACAAATGCAATAGTTTCGATAAGTATCATCCCAGCCTCAGTTTTTATCTTCCATTTCAATCTAATGGAAATCTTCTGACCATTGAGCTCCCAGGACTTCTTAAGCTCTCTTGGTCCACACTTTCTGGCATTAAAAAAAAAACCATCATGTAAGAGATCACATTTCTACAAAAGCCTGGGGAAGCCGGGTAATTTGATAGGGGCCATAAAAAAGCCAGCAAAAACTCTTAGCCGTATTACAGCACAGACGATTTGTTTCGTGCTCAGCTTGTCTTAAAGACTAAAGTGAGCATTTTACAAAGAGAATCTCTATATAAATTGGGGAGTATACTTAACAATGGTCTTCTGTTAAAATACAGTCCAATTGGCTTCTTTATTTTAGCATCTTTTGCAGAGCATAGCGTCCCAGTGTAGCTGCTAACTCATTCATTGATAAAGGTACTGGACTAACCAGTTTTAAATGCCCATTAAAATGAGAGGTTTAATGTTTTAATGTGTATTTACATGTTTACCATGCAGATTTATTCCTGTAGCCTCTTAAAAGCCTTTGCTAGAAGTATACAGTACCGTGCAGTCTTAAGTGGCCAAAGAAAACGTTTAAATGATCTTTATGTTGGTGTAAAACTATATTATGCTTGTCAAAGTGTGTTAGCTTAGCCATTCCAAAACCTCTGCGAAAATCACCCCATTATTTTCAGCAACTATACAATACACCCATGTATTTTTTTGACTCGAGTAGCTAATCAATAACTCATTGATTTTTTTAAACTAAGTTAAGTGAGTTGGTGGTGAAATTTAATAAATACATGGAATGGCTGAGGTGCCCCTGAGGAGAGGTTTGGGAACTGAAGCGGTGTTCATCTAACCATCCAACTGGATGTCAGTATCATTTGAGAACAGAAGAAATTTTTACCAGTTTTTATTGTCACTCTTAATTTGCATATGTTCTAATGCTAAATTGTGTCTTTTTTTTGTTCTGAGCAAACGTGCACTTTCTACCCAGATAAAGCTTTACACGTTTCTTTTGACTGCCTAAGACTTTTGCAGAGTACTGTATGTGCTCAATTCTCTCTGCTCAACTGTGCCAAAGTTGTTTTACTGTTTAATGTTAAACCAACATTGTTTCAAGCAGAAATTGTAGCCTAAAAACCTGCCAATGCTGAAAGAATGTTACAGAGGCATCAAACAAGTCACAGAATGTCTTAATCATCCCTGCATCTCAAAGTGATAGCTGCACAGGCATGAGATGGGGTACGAAGCAAGAACAAGGCTGAACCAGACTGGATGTGCCCTTCCATGACATTCAGGAGGCAAAGGGTGATGAGGGACACCAGGGCTTCCCTAGTTAAGCACAGTTAGTTGTTTTGGCACCAATTTTATGGGGTAGTGTCAGATACAAGATGAGGGAAAAAAACAGTGTAGATCTAATGAATCAGAGAAAGGTTTTAGCTGAATGGAACTGAACGTCAGAGAAGAGCAGTTTTAAATGTCTCTGATGGTTCCTGCTGGGATGGGCTAAACCATTCGTGCTTTGGTCACATGATTTGTCATGGGTGATCTCCACAGCAGAGAAAACATCCCCCCATGGTAACGCACTGGTCAATGCTAGGGACCTTAGTACAAATCTCCACTTAAGACAATCTTAAAAACATGAGGAACACGAAGAGTATGGCTAAGTTTACTTTGTTGTGCTCTACTCCAACAAAAGGATACTGCAAAAGGTTAGCAATCAACATGGAAACTTAAGGACAAAAAGGTGATCAGAACATTTCCATATGTGATTTAAGCAGTGGCCATGGTGTTCATCCTTTAACAACATTATTTGAATAATCACGCCTGTTAAACATCCAGCAGCATAACAGTAATAAAATCAGGAACTCAGGATTAAAGATGCAGCGAAGCAACAAAATAATAATTAAGTCACTTGCTAACTCAGAGGTACAAACCAAAAAATATGCATCATACATAATTGCAAAACATAGTGCACACGTCAAATAAAACGACAATTTATTTATTCATGTAAAAGACATTTGACAAGTTCAACGTGCTTGCAAATCCTCCCAGGAGACAGAATAAACCACGTTTGTCATCTTTCATTCTGTTCTCTGATCACAATGACAGCAGAGCCTCACCTGAGTTCCCTCTTCTTGGAAAAACTTGGTGTTGATCTTCTTGCTGATGATCTGAGTACGAATGTAGTCCTTCACGGCAATGCAAAGCCTCATCTGTTCCAGAATGAACTCCACCTTTTCTTTCTTCTCCATTGAGCCATAGGTTTCAACCTGTCACCATTGCAGTGCATAAAGAAACAAGTCACATAATAAAAACATCATTCGGAAAGCAGAACCGCATATACACAGCTAGGTCAGGCTTAAGAATAAGGGACCGTACTTTTGATATGGTACTTTTGCTATTCCATTGAATTCCGTTTGAGCACCAACCAGTACCAAAAGTACCAAAAGCTGGGGTACTCTTTTGGTACTTTGGGGTGGGACTTGCAAACATTAACATTGTCGACTGGTTATATAAATAGCCTGCCTCTGAAACACAATACAAATGCTGCTTTGGAAAAACGTTACAAACTCAGACATCTACGATGAAGTAAAAAAAAACTAAATGAACAATATTGTATGCATGGACAAATAAAGAGAACAGCGATCTGTTCAGATGAACCAGAAGGTCTGGAAGTCATAAAGTATTTACTATAATATACTATGGCTGCACGATATATATATATATATATATATATATATATATATATATATATATATATATATGTGTGTGTGTGTGTGTGTGTGTGTGTGTGTGTGTGTGTGTGTGTAAAAAATAAAACATTGCAATGTCATTTTGTTGTAATAAACAATGGGATATTTATAAAGCAAAAATTAGTTCAAAATAAATACATTTCTAACATACTCATCTATGAGTGATTTAAAATGATTGGAAAGCACATGCAGAGTTCATACGAAAGCAGTGGCAGCAAATAAACTGATTAAGATTTATGTTAAGATTGCAGTGTTTGTCCAGTTACGTGTATGACAGAGTAACAATGTTTTAGCGAGACTTAAACTCCCTGCACTATAATGCCTGTACAGAACTGAAGGTAAGAAAAAGCCTGATCTTAATCTTGCTGACTAGCGATGTAAGAATTGCACGTGCATAACATGCAATGTTGGCCTTAATATCGCACATCATCCAGCCTGACATGATTCTATAGCCATTTTTCAATTTTTACAAAATACCCCGCCTCAAGTTGTGATGTCATTCAGCTCTGATACCAGTCTTTACACCAGTGGAAAAGCAACAATTTGAAGTACCAGACCTTTGGTACTATCCTGAAGTATCAAAAGTACAGCACCTGATGCAGTGGAAAAGCACATACATACAGGGAAACACATACATGACACACTTTTGAGCAGCGATTCACAGGCTGAAATTATGAATTCAAGGACTTTGCTGAATGAATATATAGGCAAGCAAGTACAATCAGTGCAGCTGAACTTCATATTGAAAACTACTGTTCTGTGTACTAATGTCCCATATCAGGAAATCTGTACAGAAAAAAACACTGACACACTATCCAAGTTCTCAACAGAATATACCCTTCCATGTTAATCGGCCAGACATATCAGCACCAGCCTGTCAGTAGGTTTTGGAGGAAATCTTTTTTTTTTTTTTTTTTTTAAATCACTGCTCCACTGCACTGTTCATTCCACCACTGAGCGCTATGGTGCTGGTAGCCCAGCCACAAGGAAGCTGCAAGCATCCGTGTGAGATGCTAATTTGCTCAAGGTGCACAGATTCTTCTCAGCACATTGGACTATCGCTGCCCTCGGTGATGGGAAAAATCATGGTGGAGTTAAAGCGAAAAAGGGCAGAGGTCCTACCTGCAACTCCTGCAGGATTGAAGCGGCTTCCTTCACCTCCCCATTCTGCTCCTTAATGTTGGCCAGTGTCCTGGTCAACCTGGCACGCTCGATCTCCACATAGATCTGAAAGACAAACCAGACCCTGCACACACTGCAATCATCTACAGTAAACATACCTGAAGCACATCTATCTCGCACATGCAAAATATCTGTGCAAACCAGACCTTGCCTGCAGTGACTGTGCGCAGGGTATCAATGAGCCGCAGTTTGACGGTCAGGTCCGTCAGCTTATCTACATACGTGTAGCACTCCTGCACCATCTTGGCTACAGCCTGAAAAACAAATGGATTTAAAAAAATTTAATCTTGCAAGAAATTACAGTTCACTCTGGTAGTGAAAATAATACATGGCTTTCCTGTACAACAGCTTTATGACCTGTTTTAGCTGACTCCTCCTTTTTGATAGAAGTATGACGTTTTCGTTCAGTGCATCCCAGTCTTTCGCCTCATAACACATCTGGACGATGGCCACTAGTATCCTGGAGGTTGACACCATGTCTGAAGCCTGTTACAGAAGTAGCAGATCACATCTGTTATAAACATAAGATACCAGTAAAGCATGCAAGCTGTAGCAGTCATCAACTACAATGCCTGTGTATAGTGGTACTTAAAGAAATATATAGTATAGCATGTAACTGAAATCACAGATTATTAAAAGCTTACTGTTCTCGTTTGCTTTTCCAAAGACAACAAATTGTCAATGGCTTCTTGGAGTCTTCCAGCCTTGAAAAAAAGAATGTAAATATATCAACAGAGCACGCAGAATATCTGCTTTACATATTGGTGACTTACATCCATCATAATAATCTACTGTGACAAAGGCATAAAATAATGTATCGCAACTTGAAGGATAGACGTTCAGTACCAATAAATACATGCTACCACGATTTAAGGTGTACAATCAAATTACACTTCGCAACTATAATAATATGTCAACGTATTACAAATACTTGCATAATGTACTGCATAACAGGCATTGTTATAACAAAACATCGATAAATAATACTCACTGTTAATAATGATTAATTTTCTAATACGTACATTAATCGATCGCTATAACCAACATGGCGTGCTAGGCTACCCAACCAACAGCTCAAATCACAACATTGATCAATTAATTGCACAAAAGTATGCAAAAAACGTAGTATCTGAAGGTGGTTTTTCTCAATAAAGGTAAAAATTAGTACGCAATTTTTCATGTTTTACTGCGGTGTACCAGTTAAATTTAAAGCACTGTCACTAGCAAGCTACAGCAGTTGTGATGACATGCTAACGTAGTTAATTGCATACAAAACAACCAGCGAATCATAAAATATACTAGCATCATACAGGCACACTGACTTCAATCTATGTGCACTTTCTCAGTTACAAATTATCAGCGATTGAATGTATCATCGACAAGGCCTAAACTGAACAACATAAAGCATACAGCATGACTCAGCCCGCCGTATGCCATTCATCTGAACGCCACTCACTTTAGCCATTTTCTCGCATTCTGGAAGACGTCGGTCCACCGTGGAACTGTAGTCAATCTCCATTTTTACGATCTTCCCGTCCGATCGTTCTGATCTGTCTTCAGCCATTGTGCTTTTCCTCGCTGGTCGGCCTCAAAGCAAAATCTCAAGAAATTTTGCTAGCTAACTATCGCGAAGCCCCGACCGCTCACTTCGGGAGTCCCTTCTGTTCCGGTGGTACCGCGAGACTCACCGGAAGTCTCTGAACGTCCACCAATCAAAATGTTACGGTTCAGAGGCGCCGAGACGACAGGGGGAGCCAGAGAGCGCCCTGCGCGCAAGTAACTGCCGAATCATTGCGCAATGAGCCTCCGAGTTGTGCTGGAATATCGGCGCCTCGTAGTGGGGCCAGTCCGTGATATGAGGAGGCAGGGAAGCAGACTTGGGAGTTGTGTTTACTTGTTACAGCTATGGTTTTTGATTTAGGATATTTAAGATGTATGTAGGGAGCTTAATATCTAAACACCCAATTTACCTAAAATCTTTTGATTTTGTAATTAATTTATACTCAATTGGTTAATACCATTAAAATGAAACTATTTTGTGACGTATAATAAGAACATATATATAAATTTCACTTTATATTTCAAGTTTAGTATAAAAAAGTACAATATATAACGGGTTTTTAGATTTTTGTAATTATATTTTATATTTGCAATCCCTAAATTCATCCATTGCCTGCCAACATGAATTGACCATTTTGTAGGCTACTGTACATACTTTGTTCAAACCAAAAGTCGTGCATATTTGCACACACGAAACTAAAACGCTTGTATTTGGTTCCTTTTGAAAGATTCCTGTGCACAAGACATTAAGCTAACTTTTCGGGCTGATTACATAAACAGAAAGTAATTGGTGGAAATTGTATTCTAATTAAATATTTGCTGACTATCGTAAAATATATGCTCGTGCCGCCACGTTACATTCTTTGTACCTTTAAGTTGTTGCATCATGCAGAAATATCAGGGATTGTTTGTTATTGAGTGAATTAATATAGGCACAGTTGATCGATACGTGGGCGTGCGTCATCCGCACAACGCCACTAAACCTACCCCAGAGATAAAGTGTTCACTGTAAGGCAGATGTTTTTATTTTGCATCGTGATGATGGAAGTCAGATGGATTGACAAAAGTGAACTACGGTCTGCTTACATGCGGTGCGCTTCCTGCCCCGTGTGGTTAGTGTAGATGTTTCCGTAGCTGCAGCGAAGTGTAACGTCGTAGCTCTTAGAGCTTATACTGCTCACATCCCCTGACTGAGAGCGCCGTGACCCGGGCGACTGCGCTTGCAATTTTGGCATCAAGAGGAAAACAAAGCCGATATTTCCTTAACGGAAAGAAACGCCATATAATCGGTGATGTAAATCACAGTGCAACGGGATTATTATTCACTCCGGGAAGAATACAGCAGTAAAGTGGACCGCAATTCCAGAGACAACGGCTGGTCACTAACAAAGATGAGCTACTGTTGTGCATTTTTTAGCAGAAAGCTGCATTCCTTGCAATCTGGAGTTGACAGCTGAAGAGTCGTAATTTTTATTACAGGAGAAGTCAACAGCTATTTCACAATCGCATTGTCTAAACCACTGAAACACTTTATTTTATTTTCGAATGGACATACCGTAGTAGTCGAATCGTTTTGATATTTTAATCGTACCTTTTTTTTGCCCGGTTGTGGTGCGGACAAAAAGACCAGCTTAGCGTTGCAGTTAAGCAGCCGATTACTATTGGAAATTATGCCCGAATTAAAATGAACAATATATCTTAAAAGGACACTGTATCGGTCTGGGTTAATGCTCTAAAGCTTTTTTCGTATATCAAATGCTGGAGTAGAATTAAATCATCCGTGATACGGTAACTTTTGTAAGAATATACATATCGAATATACTTTAAACAACGAGGACTGTTACAGTATCAGCGGAATATGTTGTTGAAAGAGTACAGAATATGTATGCCGCTAACGGTGGAAGAGGTAAGTTAATACCGTACTATACTCTTGTAAAAATGTATTACTCCACAATTCCAGTAATTTTTTCAGCATATTATTGGTTCTAACACAGGTAAATATGCGAAATCAAATTCTTCTTGATTAAATATCATGCATGTGTTTCCACGGTAAAAGGATGTGAAGGAAATGCAGTAAAAGTGCTACAAACTAATATTATTTGTATTACTTCTGCTTTCCTGTTTCCCTAAACAGATCAGATAAACTTATAGGTGATAAGAGCAACGCTAGCTTGGTAATTGTGAAATTTATGGTACTACTTATCACAACATATTGCTGTGACAACACAAATCCTTAAATGCGTTCCTTAGGACAGTTCGCATCATGCATTAAGTGATTCTACATGTTTAATTATAAACGGCCCTGTATATAATTAACCGAAATTAAATGAACGAATGAAACCCACATTAATAGCTGTAGTAACTATATCTGTATAGCAGTTTCGTAACTTTTAGTACCATTATTGCTAGAGCGGCGGTGGACGATGCTAAGGGGGAAGACCTCTGGATGGCACTGTTGTTATTGTCTCAATAAGACAGCGTATCGACCTGTTTTATTCATTTTAAAAGTGCTTGAAATTTGATTTCCTTCAGTTGCTCGGAATTTTAAACAACTTCGGTTCATATTATTTTTATTGGCAACGCTGCTTAGGGCGGAGCTTCATTTTAAGTACCCTAACATTTATCACTGAGATACTATGTGTCTTGTGTTGATTAGTCTCTGTAAATATTCATAAAACTGTTTAGTCACACAGAGAATAGGCTTTTAAGGCATGTCTCAGTCTGAGAAAGCACTGATTATTATTTTGTGTGGTGAGCAGTGGCAAAAGCATCTACCGCTGAATTTGAGCTCATAATCTGGACTTTGTGTGACAGACCCATGTTTCTCCCTGTCTGTTTCATCCCAGGCATTACTGTATAACCTCTAGGTCACCACGTAGCATCATGATTGGTCTCTGACATTGCTTTAGTCACTGGATGTTAGATGTTTAGATCGGTGAGCCGTTGTGGATGCACCAGATGGCTTTCCATGCCAGTTTTCTTCATTTGATTAAGTCTGTGTCTCTGAGTAGATTTTTTTGCCATGATGAATGCATAGGTGATGCTTAGGGAAGATGTAGTGATGCCTTCAGTCAAGATTGGTTTTGATGTAGCTGCTGTGCAAACACAGGTTTTGATTTTCAGCCACATACTCAGGCAGAGAGTAATAGAGAGACACCTAGACCCATTTACATGGATGAGACTCGATGTCATATAATGCTGACTGACTGCTGTGTATGTTAATGTTTGTTTTTCAATAAATTCACTGCGTGCCAACAAGTTCTTTTTTTTAATAACATTCTCCTTATTTTTATGTTCCCAGCCACCATTTTATGGCTTTGATAACAGCTAGGAGCCCCAGCAGAACATCAGAAGTGTTTTTAGGCCACCAGATTGCATCCACTCCGTTTAGACAGTCCCCTTTCAGTCGCTCTTGTTGCCTGTCAGCCGATCACAGTTTTTAATTGTCGCTTCGTGACAACAGGATTTTGCATGAGAATACGGAGATGACGAGCTCTGAGTGATTTTTGAATGATGGAGCACCACAGACTTGTATACAGTGAACAGATTTTGTGTAGAGTTGTGAAGAGACAGACAGTTTGAACCTCTCTGGTTATTAAGATAATGTCCAAAGGGCATCTATATGATTTTGGGTGCGTATTGTCAGATTGGAGATGAGAGAGGTCTTTTCCATGGAAAAGAACAATCATTGCATTTTCATAACATCAGAATTACAATTGTTACCCATCATTTAGTATTAAATGTTTTGGAAAGAAAAATACTTTGGTACAATATATCAAGCATGGCATGTAGTACTTGGTTTATGGTTAAATTGTGATTAGTGGATTCTGCTGTTTTGGTTTTCCTAAACTGCATTAAATGTTCTCATTGGATTCTTCTGGGTGCTCCGGTCCCCCCCACAGTCCAAAAACACGCTGAGGCTAATCGGAGTCACCAAATTGCCCGTAGATGTGCTTGTGTGAGTGAATAGTGTGTGACTGAGCCCTGCGATGGGTTGGCGCCCCGTCCTGGGTTGTTCCCTGCCTTGCACCCTTAGCCTCTGGGATAGGCTCCGGACCCCCCGCGACCCTGAATTGGACAAGTGGTTTAAGAAATTGGATGGATGGATGCTTTCATTATGATGCATAAACAAACCCAGAAGGGTCATGTGCGTGATCCGCCTCTTTATCAAAAACGTGCACATTGAGCCAGTAGGGGTGTCGGTCACTGTTAGCGATAACAGAAATGAATGTTTCCTTGTAGAGTCAGAGGTCTGCCTGGGTGCAGAAGTTTGCTGGAGGTCTTCAGAGTCCATGCTCTGTGCTCCGACCAGCAGGCCTTCAACAGCTGTAGGAACGTTCCATCCTGCCCTTCTGCACAGCGGCTGCTCAGCCGAACGCTTGTATTACAAAGAACTGTGTTAGCGGTGCAGATGGAGATGATCCTCAGCACATTCATTTTAGCGTGTTTCAAGCCAGTCAAACTTCTCAGGAAATTGCCCCCATTTTATGCCTTTTTTGGTCAGTAGGCAAAATGAGGTCAAGTACCGTCATAATTCAGTTTAGATATGTGTGTTGGCTGTTCCTCTAAACTCCCAAAGCATTCACACCTTTTTAAAATCATGCATAATTATAAATATAAAAATTCTATATTTAGTACGCAAACCAACAAGCATGCAGAAAGTCCTTTGCTCTGTATTGCTCGTACTTGCTGACTCACAACCATGCTAAGCTGGCAAATTATCTATCCGCTGTCAGTAGGATCCATTTTCTGGACGGGCCAGAAACAGCACATTAGCTTCTCAGACTTATGGGCCTGCTCGTCTGACAGTGTCGGCTGTTTGTGGCCTTGGACTCCATCCCCTCGAGCAGGGGAGCCTTGCATTTTTGCTGTTTGGGTAACTAATAGGAGTCACTTATTCGCATCGGTGCACCAGCATAAAATTTCATGATGCGATTTAAAAAGTGCACAGCATACAATTTGGCATGAACTGCATTGTTTCTAACATCTTTGCATTAGTAAAATCTAACTTATTAATATGTAATTATTAGTATAAGCCCTATGCCTTTATTATTTAGGAATCTGACCAATCATTTTTGACCAGTTGTTTTGCATTTAGATTGATGCCTCCTCTTTAGACTCTTTCCCAGGCTCGCTCTCTCATCTCCCGTTCCTCACTGCTGTCAGTGGGCAATTTTTGTCAAGTCTCTCGGCCAATTCTCGTGCAAGTTGGAGGTCTGTCCGACGATATGTCACATTGTATCGCGTTGAATCGCATTGTGTTGAATCATATCGTGTCAAATCACACTGCCTCGCAATAGGGGTGAATCATATCGTATCGCGTTAGTAATTGCTTCATATGTGTCTTTAATGCATCGAATCGTTGGGTATGTACTGAGATGTGTATCGCATCAGCCTCAGTGATGGAGATGCGTATCCGTAGTAACTAAGCTGCCAGGTTGTAATATTCACTATAAAAAGGCAGTTAATTCCTTTGCTGCGATGTCACCTTGGTCTGCCACCAAGAGGGCACCTTCCTGTTGACCATACAGATGACATGTGCAACTCTCTAAGTAGGGGAGGGGTGTCCCATTGGATTAGTAGCCCGTGTACAAAAACATGACCAAATTAGCGAACTATTTATGTACCTTTCACATTTTATTGTGTACTCCTGCATCCATAGCAAAATGACAATCAGTGCGGGGGCAGAAAAGGACAAACGGAGATGTAGAAATTCTGGGCCCAGGATTTATTATTGTGGCTTCTGTTCAAGGTCTTCTAGTTCAGAAGATCTAGGCCTTCTGATGGAGCGTTGTGTCAAACTACACATTAACAGGGCTGACAGCCTGGGTAACAGATCCCAGAATATCTCAGAGTAGTTTTGAATATGAGGTCCATCAGCAGCATGCTGAGACAGTATTTGATGGTCACATGCTGTTTCATGAAACTTGAGGAAAGTAGTTTAAAGTCCACGGGCCACATACGTTTGCATAACTGGGCAATCTACTGGGTTTGTTGCCAGTGCGAGAACTGGAGCTGTGCATCATATAAATGTTTCCCTCCAGATTTTTTTTTTGGAACATCCAGATTACATTAAATATTTTCCAGATAAATGTATCTCGGTTGATGCTGGTTTCTTGCACATGAAGCTTACTGCTCTGTTGGTCTAGTCCAGTGCTTGATATTCCTTTTTTGGCTGTTTTGTTTGTTTATAAGTGTATGAAACCTGTATTGTTGAAGACAGCCCCCACTTCAAGCTTTCCTTGCCTCCTTTTGGTTGCCTTAGCAGTTTTCTGTCAGTGCCAACAGATCCCACACATTCTACATATGAGCTGCATTTTCACATCCCTGAAGGATTTAAAATTTCCTCAGCTAACTAATTATAATGATGGTGCTGGACAGCTGCCAGCGTAGCCTGAATGACAAAACACAACTTCTCTGTTTCCTGTACTGGGTTGTTAATGGGAATATTAGTATGGAAATATATTCATGCAGTATAAGCCCAGTAAATCAAGTCAACAAATTTAAGATATTATTTGTAAGCATTTCCTAAAGTTGAATGGATGATAATTCTACAACATGATGATGAGACTACCCGAATGTGGAAGTACAAAGGTTATTTCCAAAATCGTTGTCCAGAAATTGTAGTCGAAAAATTAAAAGCGGGCAAGTGCATCATGAAAAAAAAAAAATTAATCCAAAGGATAATGCGAGAAACCGCAGTGAAAACACAGGCAGTAATTCGTAGCTCCGGCAAGAGAAACATGCTGAAGAATGACCAAATACAAAAAGCAAGAAAACCCAAAGATTAGGTGAAAGTCACGCACAGACCTGTGGTAGCAGGGAGAGTGAAAGGAAGGAGAAAACAAGGGAAAAGCAGTGCAATACAGTAAGACAAAAGCACACAGCACCTCACAATAAGGCGCTCATTTATCCACCAGTAAATGGGTTTGTGAACCACAGGCTCCGGTGAGGCGTGGTGTGGCGTGACCAAACTGGGCGTGGCGTGACCAAACTGGGCGTGGCTTAATGAAGGCTTTGCTGGGGGCAGCTGTCGACATTTCCTACCCAGTGTATTTATTTTGCCCAAAATCATATTTGGGCAGAAAGACATTTCTCAGTAAACAGTAAGAGGTCCTCATGATGGTCATTAATAAAATGTGAGTGTCACAGCTGTATCGTATGTTATGAGATTTTCATGACTGTTCACTTAGTGCAGAGTTCCACTGGGCTAGGAGGGTGCATAGGAAGGTCAGTGCAGGATGGGAGTGGAAACACAAGGTGATGGGTCCACACACAAAGCAGGGGCGGGATTCAAACCCACTCCAGTAAAGGTGCGAGGTGACAGTGTTAACCACTGAGACTCCACACTGTCCCTCGTTTTTAATGAAGTGTTCAAGTGTCACTTGTGATGTTAGTGTTTAATAGTCCTGACTCTTCCCGGTGTGCGTCCTTCATCAGTGGGACAGCCTTCTCCTGCCCATTAGGTCCCTTTTCAGGCAGTAAATATAGCCACAGAAATTAGACACTTTCTATTCGCCGTCTATCACCCGCCTGGTAATTACTCGCAGGAAGGGGGTGGGCCGGCCGGCCAGGGCAGGCTAGTGATTCATCACCACTTGATAGATTTCCGTCCAGGAGTGCTGTACCCTTCTCGCTGGGTTTTCGGAAACCTCCCTGCAGGTGATGCAGCCATGAAGAGAGCCGCACGCCTGATGTCCCGTTGCCGTGCCAAGGTGGTGCAGGGTGGGCTTTCCTAGAAAGCCACGCCCCTTTTGCGTCTCCTGCCACGTTCTGCTGGGGAGTTAGACTCATGGTGGCTGGCGTTTGCCTGGGGAAGCGGTTGTCAGCTCCAGACCGCACACAGTCCAGTCCTTAGCGAGCAAGACCCTCTTTACAGCCATGGGGAAAAGCTTAGATTATGGCAGCTCAGGAATTCCTTTGTTCTGCTATTGCAAACTCTCAGGAGTCACCAGGGACCACGTGCCATGGAAAGACCCTCTACTCTAGTGACCTGGGGCTCTGACTGCAGTCTAGGGATCACAAAAAATCCCTCAGCCGACACATAGAGTTCATAAATAACTTTCTTTCTGTCCTCAAGCCTTGTACTCAAACCGACGTGTCTGGGTAACATAAGTATTCATGTGTTCTTGATAATGGAGTATATTTGTTGCACAAGCACAGAAAAGGACCAGGGCGTGATGTCACACAGGGGCTGGTGTCCGGGGGCTGGCGATCTGCTCTCTCATCGCCGCTCAGCACCGTCATGTGCTGATACGTGTCTCTGCTCTTGCCTCTGATGTTTCTCATTGATGTTTGCTTTTCGGTCTATGAATAAACGCGCAACGATTTTGCACTGAGAAATCAATCTAGTATCCTCTATGGTGCTGTAAAGTAATGACTAAGAAAGCAAGCATCATCGTTAGATCTTTCTTTGTGCATCAGTTGTCCACAGGGTGCAAACAATTAAATAGGTGATGCATCAATAATTCAGAAAACACTCTCTTCTCTTTGCAAGAAACAGACCCTTAATCATTCTTTCCTTCTCCAGTGTAGACTGGACAAACAACCATTTTTGGCCATTAATTGAATCCTACATACATACGTCGCTTAAACACCTTTTGCATTTCCCTTGTGTTTTGCACCCGAAAATTTGTAAAAGGTATTTAAAATGTAGGCAGAATCTGTGTATGTGTGTGTGTGTGTGTGTGTGTGTATAGAAACCCGTCCAGTGCAGGGTCCAGTGATCCCAGGGACCCTGCATGCAATGCCAGCCCATCGTAGGGCCCACAATCATAAAAACGCAGAGGCACCTAAAGCACGTGTCTATGGGAGGAAACCAGAATAGCCAGAGGAAACCCACACATGGCAACATGTGAAATCCACACATACAGAGTCAGGGGCAGGAAGCAAACCACAGCCCTGGAGGTGGGAGGCTACAGTGCTACCCACTGAACCAGCTTGCCGCAGTCGAAAAGCAATGCGCAGTCACAGGCAAACGGCAACACAAATCTGGTTTAACTGCACCGGTTTTTACATGGCTAGTTTGTTTAATTTGTATAACATTGCAAGGGATTCTACACGACATCCCCATTTATGCATGAAAGAAGCAGATCACTGTGATTTGCGGCATAATGAAGCCGTCCTTTCCAAAGTGAAAAGCGCCGAGGTTCTCCCTTGTATCTCCTCCTCCGCAGATGACACACAGCAGATGTTCTTATGAAAATGTGTGCTGTGACTCAAATCGGGCTCCTTTTTTATACACTTTGTAATGAGCTGCGATCCTTGAGGGCATTTCTGAGCTGCACACCTGAACTATGTCCAAAAACAGGGCCCACGTACACTAAATGCACAAATCTGCTATGGAGATGCAAGGAATCGGTATTTACTACTGGTGTTCTTCATCTTAGCAGAGCAATGAGTTTTGCATGATAAAGATAGATAGACACCAGGAAATGCCCATTCACTGTAACCAAGTAGTCACAGAAATAGTTTGACGTTGACCAACGAGTCGGTAGAATTAGAGATGTTGGCAGTTGTGTTGCTTTGATTGAAATACGGAAGGCAGAAGATCATTTTTTCAAAGGAATTGCAATAAGCAGAAAATGAAGATCATAAGAACAAGGTTGAGATGAATAAGGACATGAAAGTACATGGAAGCCCACAGGGTGTCTGAGATGAATGGCCTGCACCCCTCTCAGTGCTTGTGGGAGTGGAATATTACCCGTTTTAGCGTGACTTACGGGGGGCTTTGAAAGGCACCAACACAGGTGGGTATGAACACTGTGCAGTGCTGACACGTGCCCTCCCCGTGACCCCCCCCCCATCAGGGAGTCAGCAGCCTGGAGTCTGAGTCCCTTTCCCACATGGCTGCGGTCGCCTGCAGATAAATCGCATTTCCGGGTAAATTAAATAAAGGGACAAGTAGCTGTGACATCGAGGAGAATTAAAGTTACTCTTTGGATTCGGCCTTGCTGGGGATTACAAAGCTGCCTGGAGTAATTGTACACAATCCTCCATAACTGCTGACGTAGGTACTGTAAACCCAGTGCATCGTGTGTGGTGCGTGGTATCGTACCACGCTGCTTACACTGCTTTTGCAGGACTGTTGAACTCTGATCCCAGTGTTGGATCTACCGGGTCCAATGAGCAGGGACCTGTGTCTGTGATTGCAGAACTTAGAAGATCCACACTGTCTGTGCACAAGCTCATGAATGCAAATGCCTCTCGCCTAAAAGCAGATAGATGTCAGACTGCTGCTTAGCAGGCGGCAGATTATTAGTTATTCATTTGTTTAGCCGAGGCGCTTTTTACCCAAAACAAGTTGCCTTTTGCCTTGTATTGGGTAAGTGGCTGGAAGATGAATGGATAGATGGAACTTGGACAGTTTTAGTTATGCATTTTTTACATATACATTTCATTATACATTTTTATGCATTTCTGCAGCTGGAAATTTTTCTGGTCCAGTGCCTTTCATTAGGAAGTGCTGGACGTGTTTTCTGTTGGGAAGCTAAACTTGAGAATATTTGTGTAGCTCCTCTGGCTGCCTTGTGTATACAAGTGATGTGTTGATTCAAGGTTTTATGGAAGTAAGTATTTTGTAACTGATAAAGTTGCGTCAATAATGGCGTGGATTCGAGCACAAGAAGCTGTTATCCGGGAGCCATCGTAAGGTCACATGCGACGTGTCCGAACTGCAGTTTCCTCTGTTTTCACAGAGGCTGCAGGAGATGCTTTGTACACAGTGATGTAGTCTGCTAATGTGCAAAAAGGACTCGGCTTTGGAGCCTTCGCTCAAGTCTGGGCAGGACACAGGGTTTGAGATTTCACTGCCTGCTCATTTTCTTTATTTATTTGCTTTTTGACTTATTTACCTTTTAATGCATCTGATTTTTTTCATTATACGCTTGTGTGATTGTGGACCGTGACGTGTAGCCCCGCCAGGTCCGGTTTGACAGGGCCGACGTCCTCGCGCACGGTGTCTCACGCAGACCGCCTTCAAATAGACTGAGCACAGCAGCGTGCTTTTGATCGCATGCGGTTTCCAATGGCGACTGCGGCGTGCCGTTCCCAGAATTCCAGCTGAGCAGGCATCTCACAGGCCTACAACTGGCATATACGACCATTAATGAGGCATCTCATTATCAAGCACTAATCCTGAAACACATTCTGTCTCTGTGAACTGGCTTCGAGATACCATCTGCTTTGTGGATCTAGTAAATCAGCAACTTATTTACAAGCAATCTGAATAATGATTTACCCCATGCGGTCCGGGGCTTTTTCCTGATTGCATCCCCATTTGTGTGCCACGGTGAGGTCGCCCTCCATCTGCATGCTATCCTGCCACTCAAATGCGCCGCCTCTGCGTGGAGACGCAAATGATCACCTTGCTTTCTTTTTTTCTAATAGCCATATGATTCGAGCCGCGCAGAAACGAGCTCAAATGGCAGCATTTACCCTGCCGGCCAGCCTCTTCTCACTGAGTCTCGAACTAGGTCCCCTGAGATTGCTGACAATACAAAATCCCATTATTTCGTAATACCATGTGTGGTCGAATGATGGATGGCAATCTGAATGGAATATAGCTCGAAAGGGACTGAGGACACAGTGGTGTGGCTCTCTGGGCGGCTCTGTGTCCGTATCAGGGGACAGAGCTGGTGTCCCTTCTCTGCCTTGGCTGGAAGAGGTAAGACAGGCCTGATTGGATAACGATTCGCTCAAGGCTCCATCCCTCACAAGCTGCTAATGGCTCCCGAAAGCGGCTTGTCCACTCATGTCCTCGGCGGCCGGCTCCGTGCGTTTTCTGCAACACCCCTCCACTGCAGGTGGAAGCCATCGCAGCTCCCTGGCAGCCGCCTTCTCCTGAAAGGGGAAAAGAAAATTCTGGAAAGCGGCTCAGCGTGTGGCCCCCTCCTATTTCCAAGCTCAGCTGCTCTACCTCGACCCCCGCCCCCACCCCACTCTCCTGTACAGCGATCCAATCGGAAGAAAAAGCCCAGAAAAAGCTACAAAAAAAAATTAGAAAGAGACATAAATGTATGTTTATGAAGAAAGAGAGAAGATTAATCCGTATTTTGACTCCCCCCATCAACATCGGGCGGCAAGCCGTGAAGTGGAGCGGTTTATTCGCCTGATGAGTAGCTGCTCTTCTACAGCGAGGATTTCTAGACCTTTGCCATTGGTGAAGCAAGGTATTCACTGGGGCGGTTTTGATGCCTGAATTAAGGCTTTTGAGATGCTTGGAAGCTGAATAGCGGCGCTATAGCGGATGGCGGCAGAACTCCGGCCTGGCGGAGCACTCAGCGAGCTCGTCATGGAGTGCGACTATATGACCTGTGAAATCCCGCTGCTTTCCTACCTGATTAACCTCACCACCTCTCCCTCGTGACTACATCCAAAAATATGCCCTCAAATATGTCCTATTCTGCCTCATACGGCGCCGCTCAGTGGAAGGTGACTGCTCGTTGCATAACCTTTAAGATTAATAATGAACTTGAGTTGAAAACTTTTTTATATTTAGAAGTAATTTGTTTTACATGCAGTTATAAATATGGCTCTGGGGAGGCACGACACGGCAGCTGAAGGGCAGAGAAATGGTTTCCGCACAGTGAGGAGGAAGTAAAATGTGGATGGTACCCTCCCCAGGTGCTGAAATCAGCCCCCTCCTCAGAATGCTTAACTCCTGGTTATAAGACAGAAGCATTCTTTGTTAGCTGGCCGGTTCAGTGACCTCTTCGCAGTGCACGTAGCATGTAGCCCTTTAGCTTTAACGCTAACCACAACTTAGCACATTAGTCTAGATACACGCCTCAACAGATTTGGATACAAATATACATGATATGCATAGTTCATTACTATAGTTTGTACTTTAACTGGAAAAGTGAAAGTTTATCATTACACTGAGCACTTTGTTCTGAAGTTGATAAATTGTACAGTTGCTATACAAATTCTTATTTATTATTTAACAGACGTTTTCATCCAAAGCTATATGTAACTGGAAGCAGGGTCTGACAGTCGCTGGAGCAACTGGGGGTTAAGGGCCTTACTTGGGGGGGGGGGGCAACGGTGACATCACTCCATCAACCTTCCAATCAGACGCAGCATCCTAGCCCACTAAGCCACGCGGCACCCCTGCTTTCATTCTATAGCCATTTTTGCATTGTAGGTACCTGGTCGGGGGTGATTGTGGGGTGGTTGGCATAACGGCAGAGCCCCTCGGGTAGTTACAGCAGAGCGAAACATGCCCTTTTATTGGAGCTTCTGTCTTTTTAAGGATAGACGGGGATATCACACAAAACTTATTGTCATTTGTAAGCAAGAGAAGGATTATGGGTCTGGGGACAGACATCTGTATTCTGGTCCAGGTTAACGGGGGCAGAGCAAAACAGAACACACCAAATTATACACGCACAGGGAACAAGGGACAGGGGGACTAAATTAAACCCCATAATTGCTGTCAAATAACTCCCCCCTCCCTTGAGATGAATGGTAGCTCCCGCCCTCCCCTTTTAATGCCATTTAACAGGCTTGCTTTTTTTGACAGGTTCTTTATTTTCCCACCATAACAATAAATAACAGCAGAAAGGGTATACAGTTGTACTGGTGAAAATGGCAGGAGTCCAAGGAGGGACACCTTGAACCTCTCACCTACATGAAAAAAAAGTACCGGGGGGGTGGCTTTTATAGAGTGAGATATCGTGTTTACTGTTCGCAACACGGCCAGGACACATAGAACCGATTGTTATCAGCGTTCCCCCGAACGCTCCTTCTAAGGACAGAGCAAACAGAACCAGCAGTAGCTAGAACAAGCATCAGGTAGCGGCCTGCTTCTTCTCTCAATTAAAAGCGGTTCGTCTTTGAAAGCACTGGCAGCTCGACAGCCGCTGAGCCATGAATCTCCATTGGCTGTCGCTTGCCTCTTCTGTAATATTAAAAGGATCGTGCCTCGATTTGATTGTCTGCGCAGCATGGCGGAATTTGAACAACTTTGTGCTCATGAATTATTCATGGCGAATACACAGCGGTACTGGAGCCTTTGGGGGCTCGTGAAGTAAATGCATTAGCTGGACGTCAAAATGAGGAGTGATTATCTGCCCAGAGAGGGACGTGCGCAGTTGCCGTGAGTTATTTTTAGAAAGACGCATTATGGAAATATGATTGAGATGATACAAGTGGACGGTTCTGTCTGCGTGCTGCCTTAGAATGTGTTTCAGTTTAGGCCGCTGGCACCTTCCTGCTTTAGCTCACCCCCAAAATGCAGTGTGGACCTTCTCAGGAGCCTCTGTCATTCAGCTGGATTCCCAGTCGCCAGCTCCACTTCTAGCCGGCCATTTGAAGGCCCATTGAATGAGTTGCAACACAATAGGATCAACCGGTCATTGAAATCGCAGCAGTGCTCGTCCCAGTGCTGCAGTGAGACCACTGGGCATGGCCCAAACCGACCGGGGAATTTCTGTGTGGGTCTCATACAATGACGACGGGGTCTTCATCTTAGAAAAGCCTCTCCAGATCATTAACGGCCACTCTCGGCGCTCTGGCTCACACACAGAGTGGCAATTGTTTCCGGGGCCCGTGGAAACTTGCCCAGCTCACTCCGCTTGCTGGTTCTCAAGGCTGAGGGCTCAGGCAGTTGCCCAGCACAGACTGGCTGTTGTGATCCTCTGTCCCCCATCCCAGACAGCGACTGTATTGACAGGAAGCACTGTGCGAATCCAACTTTCCTTCAGAGCCTTCTCAGTCTGTAACTCACATTAACCTTGATTCGCAGAAAAGCGATGAAATGTAGGCTGACATTCAGTTTCAACAAAACAAGTATTTGTTCCACAATTGATTATACTGTTATAACATCTATAGTCAATATAAAAGTAGAGGTAGCTGTCTCTACTGTTTGTGGTTCACCTATGTGGAAATTTTCCTCAAAATTGATAACCAATAAGATCTCATGAATGTGTGTAGCAATCATATCAAAAAATGCCAGCAGTGAGACATCAGCTAAGTAGAGCTGACTTGAGAGACTGTAGCGAGAAACTGTATCCCTCGTCCTCCAGTGCAATCATCTCTTTAGCACTGGTGCTGCTAACTGCAAATATTGACTTAATTCAACATAACAACCAGCAAAATTGACCAAGACTAACTTATTGCAGAGTTTCCCAACCCAGTCCTCTGGAACTAGATGATTCACATTTTTGCTCCCTCCCAGCTCCCGGTAGGGAGCAAAAACATGGACCATCTGGGTGTTCCCAAGGACCAGGTTACAAAACACCGACCTATCGGACCAATATCTTGATTTTTAATGAGCACTGGCTGACACTGATATGTTAACTGATATATCGTGCATGTCTATGCTGTATGTAACCTTGAGGTATAGTCCTTGCTGAAGAGGTGAAGGAACAACTCTGTCAAATGTGTTGTTGTTACTCTAAGACTCACCCACTCATGGAGAATGTCAGCCTAGGAGAAGCAAGCATTCTGTTTCTCTGTGTTGTCTTTCACCATACTGGTTCGTCGTTACCCAGCGAAAATAAAAGAAATAGAAATGGAGGGAAAGAAAGAAGACAAGGGAAGCTGTCTGCAAGTGCAGCTTCCCACAGGATCTGCCTCCGAACCTCCTGCTGATTTCAGTCACCAGGAGCGTACAGTGACAGCTGACTTGCTCCAAGGCATTACGAAGGAGGCGACGTTTGGAAATATGTCCTATGTCCTGCATGTCCAAGTAAACAATTAGTGAAAGCGTCACCAAACACATTGCTCGAGTGAGTGTGCTAAGTAACTCTGAATTACCTCATCAGTTTGACCTTGTTTTAAAGTAAACAATACAAACCAGATCAAATATTAGCCTTTTTTCAAAGTGTTCCCAGTCTAAGCCACTTTGAGATGTGAATTAACAGATGTTAAAATGCATTGGTTTATTTAACATAGTGTGCTTTTATGCATTTGATGCATAGCTGCATTAGGAACCAGGATTAGCATCATGTGAACATGCAGGATTATCATTATGTGACATGCAGAATTAGCATCATATGAACATACAAGATTAGCATCATGTGAACATGCAGGATTAGCATCATGTGAACATGCAGGATTAGCATCATGTGAATATACAGGAATAGCATCATGTGAATATGCAGTATTAGCCTCATATGAGCATGCAGGATTAGCATCCTGTGAACATGCAGGAATAGCATCATGCAGACATACAGGATTAGCATCATGTGAATATGCAGGGTTAGCATCATGCGAATATGCAGTATTACCATAATATGAACATGCAGGATTAGCATCATGCAAACATGCAGGATTAGCATCATGCAAACATGCTGAATTAGTATCATGTGAACATGCAGGGATCTTACATCTCTAACTGCATGATAATCGTATGATTCTGATTAGCATGTGATACTCGTTCACTTCACCAACATCAGCAGTAATGACAGGTACCCGAGCCTCCGTCCTGGTATGTCCAGAGTTGCCATGTTCAGAGGAACAGCACGGCTGGGTAGGCAGCAGATCTGTTGGCCAGCCGGCACCCAAGTGTGTGTTACCCATGGATGTATCACACACACAGCACCAGCCTTTAAGAATCCAAAATACCAGCTCTGACTGCAGTAGCTCTAAAGTCAAACAAACACATTCCCGACTGAACCGTCGACTGCTGCCAAGGTGTAATCTGACTGGGCCACAATGTGTGTCAGTGATGTTATTTTTAACAAATTTGATATCAAGAGCTGTTAAAATCTAGAGCTGTAGTCTTTAATGTTGGGTTTGGGCAACATTTAGTTTTCTGGCTTCCTGGAATCGTTAAAGGCCCTTCTAGAAATACACCAAAGTCAATCCGTAGCTGCGGGCGCCAAGGTGTTCCCTGTATAATGTTGACTTTGGCATCACCACCACATATTTTTCCATAAATGTCCTTCTAAAAAACTCTTTCATTTTGACATTATTTTCTTTCATGGTTTTTCGGACCAGGTTAAGTCTTTAATACAGGTTTATTTCGTTTTCTGTGGATTTTCAGTGATCAGCGAATTTCCAGAGCAGTCCGCTCAACTCCAAGACCTAAAAATGAATCATTATTAATTCATTCTGGTGCACTGTTTGTTCTCAGGTTATTGGGGGGGACGGTCTCTGAGCCAAGAGCTTTCTGCCGGTAGTGTAGTGAGAGTCTGCGTGTTGTTTTTGAATGACCACACCCACTGCATCGCACTGATTACTTGTTTTGGATTAATTAAATTTTACCCTTAAAAACCCTGAAATATGGATGGTGAATTATATAATTTATGGGGAGGAGTAAAGTACAAGTATGCAAATTATGTATTTACACATTATTTGAATTTTATTACATGAAGCTATATTCAGTCCTGTTTCATTTGATTATAAAACTGTTTTTTTTATATAAACTTTAAATGTTGTTTTGTTGAGTATTTAACAGACTGGCGGGTGCCATTACTCACCAGTGCGCTTGAAGACAATTCATCAGTGAATCAGGTCTTCAGTTTGTGGGTCAGCCAGTAAAAGCAGTTTTTAAGCACATCACACACCATTAAGCACAGGCTGTAATTTTATTCTCTTTTACTCTCTTATGTTTCTCCTGAATGCAGTCAATGAAGTAGACTTGCTCAAACTGAAAAACGTGTGATACTGCTCTCTCTCCGGTTCGGTGTTTAATCACTTCATTTTTGTCCAAATAGCTTTCTTTTCAACCGTCGTTAATTGCCTCTCTACCTCTGACATGTTACTGCGTCGTGGAGCACGTTCTAGGAAGACGCCGGTCCATCACCCAGACGCATTGTGGCCGGTTTAATCAATTTGGTCCACCACATGTTTTTGGGCAATGGGATGAAACAGTAGAATTGAATACTTTATTCATCTCTGTGGGGAAATTCTCCTCTTTCCCACCATATCTTGTTCTCCATAGCCCCATCCAGACATGCATTGCTACCATGACCTTTTCTAGACAATTACCCAGAGGGCACTGCATGTGTGAACACAAATGTCAGAATCAGTCATACCAGACATTACCGGACTGGTTAGCTCCGTAGTACAAAGTCCTGGTAATTTCCGATTCACCCCCATGTGTGAATGGAGCTGGGCGGATTCTGGAGAATTCTCCATAAATGAGTGGGCGTGTTCATGATGTTTCGATCCATGGTTGGAAAACAGAAAAATACAAGCACCTGAGTGCAAAGAAAATGTCCAGGCCTGATTCTCCAGGCAATGTCCAGAGTTCATGTGTGAAAATGGCTCATGAGATGCACAGACACAGATGCAGGTGAGAGCAAGCATGAGGGGTCACAGTCCCGGGTCAGCCAGCGTGCAGCACTCCTGGAACTGGGGGTTAAGGGCCTCGCTCAAGGGCCCAACGGACATGTGACTCTCCTGCCAAGGCCCAAACGGGCGGCCTTCCAATCACAGGCTCAGGAGCTTAATGCTCCGAGCTACACACTACCACCCCCCCCCTCCCCCAAACTAGAATCCACATAATTAAGGGGAAAACACTCAAACGCAGGATTGGAAAGCGTGGGGGTGTACGGTGCTGGAGGTTTCCAATCCATCACGGCGCCTCTGTGTAGCTGAAAGTATAATTTCAGCATTACCTAGCAGTGAAGCAGCCGATCATAGGTTCCATGGGCTCCCCTTGGGAGTCTGAACCATTATCTTCATTTCACTACACGGACCTATTCAGACGCTCCCTCTGCCTTGAGAAAGACCTGTGAATGCTAACACTTCTTATTCATGGCATAGGGAGGGATGAAATCCCCCCATACAAAGCAGAGAGCAATAAAATACAATGTTTGCCTACATGGCTGGTTAATCAAAATCAGGTTTTTTGGCCAAGTATGTTAACACACAGGGAATTCGTTCCCGTTTTGTCAATAGCCGTTGATACATACAGTACCAGTCAAAAGTCTGGACACACCTGCTTTGAATGCATTTGTTTTAGTTATTTTATCCACCTGATAGTAAAAGCCCTTGGAACAGGGAAGTAATACATATCAAATCATCAAGAGTAAGGAGAGTGTTCAACATTCTAGAATCTTCAAAATAGCCCCATTTTGCTTCAATGACAGCATTGCAGACTCTTGGCATTCTTTCAACCAGCTTGCTGATGTAGCCTCCTGGAATGCTTCTCCAACAGTCCTGAAGGAGTTTCCACAAGTTCTGGGCTCAGGTTGGCCACCTTGCTCTTACTCATCAATCCAGCTCATCCCAAACCAGCTCTATAGGGTTTAGGTCGGGGGACTGTGGGGACCAGGTCATCTGTTGCAGAACTCCATCTCTTTCATTGTTCAAGGTGATACAGAACTTACATAACCCTAGGGAGTGCCTGGGGTCATTATCTTGTTGAAAAACAAATAATTTTCAGTAGGTGTGTCCATACTTTGGACTGGAACTGTACACAGTTTAGACAAGTCCATAGTCACTTACGATCCGGTTGATATATATAACATGCATGTATAGTTGATAAGCATATAAAGGTTCTGAGGGACGTCTCTGTCCTGCCATGACTCAGCTCTGCCCACTGCATTACAGCATAACCCACCAGAAGACACAAAAGCTGTGTCGCACAACCAGAGACATGATTTGGGTTAAAAATACTCTGTGAGCTTCAGCAGCAGAGTCATGCTGTGCACATGAGTTCAGGCAGGGAAAGAAGTGATCTTTGGCAGGCAAGAACACGGGTTTAGATTTTTACTGCTCAGTCTGACAGGAGTGGAGTTTTATGAAGGGCTGTGTGGGACTGTTCGGGTAGCAGGGTCATGCTACCTTGTGTGTAGTCTGTGATTGAGACTTTAACAGCACATGTTTCTTGTTTGCAAGCAGAATCAAGATCCACAAATGAGATATGAAAGCGGAATTTTCGGTAACACTTTACTTTTGTGGTCACAAATAATATACTGTTATGCTCTTACTAGTAATTAATCATGAACTAACTCTTACTTAATACAGTAGTTAACTAGAAACTAAGTTTTAGTTGCAACCAAATAAGTGATTATATAGTTAGCAGCAAATAATTGAGCTCACTGCTGACTTCAGTTTAGTTAACCATTACTTAATAGTGTGCACAATCATTATCTACCTCCTAGATAATTGTACTTATGATTGTAATGAACCAATAAGTAGGTCGGCTAAAGTGAAAAAACAGACATGGGAACTTACCACTACTTATCTACTAGTTCTATTAATTAATGTACTTATCTAGAGCTATATTTGTCTCCTTCTAACCATTAAGCAGATAAGTACATTAATTATGGCTGAATTATCTAAGTGATGTAAATTTCTGTGTTCATTTCTGAAATACCTGTATACATCATGTCTTAACTTAAACTAAATTTAAAATTGTCTATCTTAATGGAAATAATCCATTAGGACAACATTCTCTTTTCGAATAGAGTACAACTTTCACAAGTCGTTGACATGAAACATGACTGTTTAAACAGTATTAAAGGGTTTCTACTTGGGTGGATTTATAGGAATTGTTCATTGCATCAACTTCTTTAAAATGAAATTACATTCATTTAGTATAAGTGTCATTTTATTCTTTTTGTGATGGCTTATGCTAAGATTCTCACTTTGTTTTGGGATTCTGTTCTCATTTATTTTAATCCATTACTGCCAATTGCCTGATATCAGGAGAAGGAATGTGTTACTGATAAAGAGTCTATAATCGAGTTAATACAGAGTCTCTAACCTTCTCAGAGTGTTTTACAAATAGGTCAATGGGGTGGTGAGTCTATGCAGGCATGGGGAAATGCCTTCACTGAAGGAGCAGTATTTGATGGTTAAAATCGTCTGTTAGGTTTTAACAAGACTTCTTTTTTTGCAACTGTTTGACATTTTAAATAACAGAAGTACTAATGAGTGAGAAAGCGGTTTGCTCACATTCATTGCCATTGACCCATTATTTTTTTGACTGAGGCATAGATAAGGTATCAAGATTGGGGGGGGGGGGGGTTAAAATTTGACAGTCTGACCTCTGGCTCAGCGCTGCCCCTTGCTTTGCTGGGAGACACTGCAGCTGCGCAGCTCCCTGCCTCATCTTATTGATTCTTATTTTCACCCAATCATCAACTGATTCTCTGCTCTCTTAGCACTTTTTATGTAGGTATATCATAAAAACAACCAAATGAAAAGTTATAGCTGCTTTTCTGGTGTAATTCGTAATTCAAAGTGAGTCTCAAGTGGAAAACTGTAAAATCCACTAATCACACTCTGATTTGAGGTTTCGCTAATGTATAGTGTTATATAACTTTTTTTTTAACAAATTCAAATGACAAACTTCCTCCTACAATCCAAAGACATTTGCTAGGTCTTAATTTTCTGTGCGCGTGGGTGTGTGTGTGTGTGTGCGTGCGAGCGGGTTTACCTATCCTTATGGGGACATAATGTCCCCATAACGTGATAAATATCCATTTTTTTCCCTTATGGGGACCGGTTTCCTGGTCCCCATAAGGGAAAACTATATTTTATAAAAATTGGTGACTGCTATGAAAAAACTAAAAATGCAAAAACTCTTGTATTTTGTTTGGTTACTTATGGTTATGGTTAGGGTAGGGTGGGGGTTAAGGTTGTCATAGTTAGCGTTAGCATTTTTCCCATTGAAATGAATGAGCGGTCCCCATAAGGATATGTTTACCCTACATGTGCGTGTGCGCGCGTGTGTGTGGATGCATGCCCTGCCTTATACCCTATACTAGGCTAGTTCACTGTAACCCTGGATTGAGTGTTTATGGATGGATGGATGGAATGACAGTAAGGAAGTGAAAAATGTTGGGCAAAGAGGATATATTAGGCGTAGGTAGTGCCTTCCCATAGAGCAGCAGACACCCATGTTAAGTTTGCACAGCCTCCTAGTTCATACAGCCTGTTGTAAGGACAACATCTTACTCTATCCTGCCCAAAGTGGCATTCAGAGGTGGAATTTCCCCATCGCAGTCCAATCCTTTACCATCCCTGACATGTTGCCCCTTTGTGTTGTATTTCATAGCTGCCAAGCTTTAGCAGGGCCAGATCTAATGCCTTGTTAAGTGGAAGTACAATGTGCTTTAAAGACGGGGTTCACTGGGCTCAAATTGAAGTCACTGGAGCACACGTCTGACGCACAATAGGGCTGTTGAGGAGGGAGACCGGGCAGCCCCCATGCAGAGCATCTCATGTGATCACTGAAGGGAAATATCAGGAGAATGGGGGGAATTAGATGTGACATTCCACAGGACACAACGGCCATTGTGACCGTCAGTAATGCACCAAAACACAGGTTTATTTGGGGAAGTGGGGGAATGCGCAACTACAAATATAGCTGATTGTATTTATAGTGATTCTTCATTCCATGTCGCATTTACACAGCAGGCATAAAACCTTATAGATTATAGAATATACTGATAGAGCCCAAGCAGTTTCTCCTTATTGAAAAATAATAAAAACATCTTATCAGATGTCCTTGTGGCTTTTAATACACTTTAGTGTCATTGTTTATAATTACAGTAATCCAGTGTTTTTTCATTCAAATTAAATAATCAGTTACCAAATGGTTATAGTAATGTGGTATTTCAGATTTGCTGCTTCTACTGTAGTGAGAACTGAGAAGGTCAAAAAAAAAAGTCCAGCTTTTAACATGAATGTATTTTTTTTAATGACGGTTTGGCTGCCTATTGTGTTCCATGACGGGGGTCTGATTGATAGATGTAATCTGTCAGCAGAAGCAAAGGTCTCGAGCTGTCAGTTCCGTTTTGAAGCTTTCCTGTGTATTTCATAGCACATGGCTTTTCCTTGCTTTGCAAGAGTGCACATTCATTAACTTCCTCAGTTTTCACTAAATTCCTGTTACACCAGTGGAATTTCTGATGAGCAATCAAAAGTCGGAGAACGTCATGGGATATCCCTTATTGGTACATAGATGCCTTGTGCTCAAAGAAGCAGAAGTCAGTTCCCACAACAGTATTATTACTGTACCACGGTCAAATGTATAGAGGAATGTGATATTCTGCTGATCACCCAGGGTAAGTCATCCTCTATTTCTGTATTTGCGCACAGAATACAATTGAAAACCGTGCGTCTGGTATTATGTGTTCTTTTACTGTATGATGGTAATATATTTTTTGACTAGGAAAACAATAGGAATTTAATAGCTACAATTGCAGATGAACCAGCCTCTCACCAATTGCATCCTGGGGTTTCTGTGCTTTGAAGGTTGTTTTATTATTAGTCATTTAGTTGACAGCGTTCTCCATTCATTTCAGATCCTGCGTGGAACTAGCCTTGCACCTTTGAAACCGTCGCAGACACTTCCTGTTTCCTCTTAAAGGGGCAAAGGCTTTGTGGCTAACCTAACGTTCATGTCACATTGGGGTCACACGCCTACACCCCCGGAGTGTGGCAGAGCCCCGTGCCTTTCTCGGCTCTCTACATCTGTCATTGTCTTGCATGTGCCACAGAAGTGCTGTCGACAGCCCACAGGGAAAGTGTGCAGCAAGGTCTTCAGTCAACACAGGAAAGCCTCTGCAGATCTTTATATTAGTGAAATGCACAAGTTTGATCCACAGCAGGCCAGATGGGCCATGGTAGCACAGAAATCTGGTTATACTTCAAATATTGTTCACAAAAGCCAAAGCAGTCTGGGCTTATGGTAAAGCTGGCATCTGGGCCTTGACTAATCAATAGCTATAACTATAGGTTTTCCTGAGGTGCTGATGTCCCAGGATCAGATGAATATGCATATTTTTAGAAGAGAAACAATCATCAAACGTGTCACCTGCTAAAATATAGACACATTGATTTTGCTGTGCCTTGTGCTCACTTTCATAATATGACCTCAGCCAGTCTAGACCTTGAGGGCAGACCTTTGGATAATTTACCTCAATATGAAGGATAGGTATACTCAATACAGGTTTTTCCCAGAATTCAGAGACAATCTTGGTGGTATCCTGTGAAAGATGTACCTAGTTCCAGTTCATCCCCTGGTAATATGGGTCTGTTTTCTTGTTCACCTGTAGGGTAAATAACTGAGTTTTGGTTAAATGTCATTACATTCCCTTTTTACAGGTGTCAGCTGTTCCCTGTGGTTCTTTTGCCCCCAAAGTATCTCTGCCTGCCTTTATTCTCTCCCTGAAAGAGTCCAGCTTAGGGTACTGCAATTGCATTCTAAGCAGAAACTGTTCTAGCTGTCGCCCTTCACCCCATGACAGGCTCTCACAAAATGAGACGTAAGCATGTTACTTCAGCATGCCGCGGAGCCTGTCAGTTGTAGATACCCTGGATTGTGTACTTAAGAGGCCTAAATAATACTCTATCAGTGATGTATGTTTGCTTTACCTGTAACGTAGGAGTCGTTTTTTCAGATGGTGCCAGTTTATGGTAACAAAAGCAGATGTTGACTGCAGGAGACGACGTCGCAGTAGATGCATGGCTGAAAACACCGCAGTAATTCCACAGAAGTCTTTTCTTCATTATTATTTTGGGTGTGTTTGAGTAGAGTCTCCGGCTTCCTATATTTGTCATTGGCTGCATGGGTCAGATTTATCTGCTGTGATTAGTCGCCGGTGCTCTCCTGTGGCTTTTTTTGTCCTTGAAATGAGCTGTGGGTGCCTAGGGAAGCCAGGAGAGGGTGTGTGTGCATGTGAGGTACTGATAAGGCCGCGGATCAAGGAAAGCCATTCCGTTCCTGTGACCTTTCTGGGCAAGCAGGTTTTCATCTGTAATTAATAAGAGCCACTCTGCTTCAGAACAGACATCCTCCACTTCCTTCAGAGTGAGGGATTATGACTACATCACTCTTGAATCTGTTCCCAGCAAGAAATAGTTCTTTGGGAGGGGTACTTTCCCATAGGATGTGGGCGGGATGTTCCACTGATGCAGCGCTCTTGACGTCATGTGTGGTGTAGATTTGCGTGCGGTCAGATGTTTTGTACGTGACTCAGTATCTTCTCCTCCAAGTCTTAATAATGTTTTGGTAACTTGTGGTTTAAATGGATTGATCTACATATCTCCAAGATGCAGGTCACCTTCTGTGTCAACAAAAGCTTATTCATATGAGTTGATGAGGCAAATTTATTTCATATAGCACTATAGTTTAGCAAGCAAGTCGTCGCAAAGCACGTCACGGTAAATTTAAAAATTACCAGCAGAAAAAAAATCCAATTTATAAAACCGGAAAATTATTCGCTGAACGAGACACTTCAGGGAAATAGTGTCTAAATTTATTAATCGCAGCTACTTAAGCTCAACATAACCATGTCGGCGGCGTCTTACCCAGAAGTGACGATTTTGGTGGATAAAAGCCAAAAGATAACAGAGTAGAGGCAACAGTTACAGGCAAACTGACTGCGAGCCCCCCCTCCCCCTTCCAGGTGTACTACCATCATTTATATGAGTAATGGTGTCATTGTGAAGATGTTGTCTGAAGTACAGGTAGAAGTGTTTGGGCAGCCAGTGGTGGTTGACTGGTCAGCCTGTGATATTGTCGTATCTATAATGTACATCTAAGCTGCAAGCTAAGCAGATTGATATTGTTCACACTAGACTGAGACGGCTCTCTGGCCTGGGGGACAAGAATCATGGCAGGTTAGTGCCGATACTGAGGTATGAATGGCATACATAAAGACATACAGCAGTGTGACGTTGGGAGGCAGTAGCAGAAGCGTCATTTAACGTAAGCAAGATTAAAACAGGCTGGGGTTAGCTAAAGAAACACCGTCATAAATGCTCAGCCTGAGGATGGATGGCTTACGCTGGCAGGCAGGCTGTGTCGTGAGCTTGGGGCTGCACATCTGAAGGCTCTCCTTCCTGCAGTGAGGCAATGAGGCTTCTAGGCCAATGTCAGGTCCCTAATCTGTGAACTCAGGGCCAGATAGTGGTTAGTGGGCAGCGGGAGGGGACGTAGTGAGAATGGCTAAACGTCTTATTGATGACTATTTCGGTTGTGTAGGAGTGGAGATGGGGTGCATTGTGGAATAATCCCAGTCTGTGGCAACATCATTCCAAGGACATGGGACAGGTTACTGAGTGTCAAGCTGACCAAAACTGAATATGACAAACCGGTGAAGAGGAGATTAGCGGGTCGCTTCACAGTGTCATGTTATTCGGTACTGCTATAGCGGGAAGGGCTGTGGGGGCCTGGGGTGTGGCTTGGGACGCAGGCTCAGGAGGTCGCCTATGCGCTGAATCACATGGACCCTTTAAAACGGACCAGTTCGTATGTCTCGTGACAAACAGCTGATAAGCTGTGCATGGGATCCCATCGGCACAGTGCTTGTCCCACTCTTCCAAGCTGCGTATTCTATGAAGCTCCCTGTCCCTATCGCAGGGAATTCTCTATCCCTTACACAAGGAATTCTCTATCCCAATCCCAGAGAATTCTGTATCTCTATCACAGGGAATTCTCTATCCTGATCCCAGAGAATTCTCTATCCCTATTCTAGGGAATCCTTTAGCCCAGGGGTCGCCAGTCTTATCCGCAAGGGGCCAGTGACTATGCAGGGTTTTGAGATAACCTTTAGGTCAGCTGTTAAACCCAGATGTGAGGACTCTTCAGCCAATCAGTCCTCTAATTGGTATTCTAATTAAGGAGTTGCAGCGAAAACCCTCATACACAGCGGCCCTTTCTGGATAAGATTGGAGCCCTATCCTTGGGAATGATCTCTCCCTATTCTTGGAAACTGTCTATCCCTTGTGTTAATTGTGTTTCAGCCCAAACATTATTTACAGTAATAACGTTGGAATGGCCCAAGGAAAAGGGGTACTTTTAAACAATGCACTTTGAAACTCAGGCCAGATCTGCAGCATTGTTTTATGTGTTGCTCTGCAGTGGACATGCATGTTTGTACTACAGCCTGAAGTACTTTCAAAGGGTCTGTGTGATTGCAGAAATCTGAAAGTGCCGCCTTCATCTAAAAATAGTATCATTGCAAATATACATAAATTCATTCCTGAAATTTTTATTGCCAGGGGCCACATTCTTCAAATCTTCTCTCTAAGTTGTCAAATGCAATAAAAAATCTTGATGCAGGTGTCTGTCAAGACCTGCAGCACTCAGTGCTGTTCAGTATTCAGATTAGCTGCGAGCGCAGTCAGAAACAATGCATGGAGACTGGGCAAGGATATGGAGCATATTCCAACGACCTCAGTGGAAAAAGGAAAAAACTTTAAATATTTATTTCTCTCTGATTTATGCGTTTTCTCTGCTCTTTTTAATATGCCTGTGGCGGTTGTCCTTCAAAGGCATTTGCTGTTAGCCCATGCCTTATTGTACTGTAAACATCTGTGTAGTTGCTGTAAATCTGGGGCATTTTTCAAAATGCTAATTATACTGAGAAGTAATAATCATGTTTCCTATATTTTCGGAACTTGAAGTGCTGGTTCTTTGGTTTACACGGCTGCCTAGATGCATTGGTTGGGCCCTGTGATTTTTACCACCTATTTATAACATACAGAGGATACTGAATCTTTATCTCACAAAGTCCATGTTGAGTAAACAGTTTATCTTCTAGATATATTGTTCTCAACAGGCCTGAAAAGCTTCTTGGCACATTGTGTGCTGTTGAAGGTTTGTGGAAAATAAAGCCAGTCATTAGCGTAAATCACAGCCCGGAGCCGGTACTAGTGTTTGCTGCAAGTGTTCCTGTTTGTTGTGGATTTAAAGGTCAGTTCGCCTCACATGTCCCTGTCAGTGGATGTGAACTGGATCAGGCTAGCTTTACCTCACATTTCATAAAGCCCGGTCGTTGACACTTCTGAGGCAGCCCTGGGTCGGTATGTTCGTCTACGGCACGCCTACGCCACGCTTGAGGTCTACATCTTCCACTGCAGATCATTTTGTACTTGCCAATGCAGCTGTGTCCAGTTGGCTGCTCCTGGGTAGGCAGAAGCTTTTTAACTCAGTTTGTTCTGTCGACACTGTGGGGGGGGGGGGGGGGGGGGGATGGACACATTCCATATAAGAAGGGTTTCTGGTTTCCTTCTTATAACAGAAATACAGTTTTCTGTTGGGTACAAATATGGACTTGATTGCACATTGAGTGCATGTACTAACTATGCAAAAAGATATTATGGTACTGAAACAATAGCAATTTATGTGCCATGTACAAAGGGCAAGGAAGATATAGAAGAAGGCTGGTAAAGTATCTGATAAAGCCATTAAGGATTTGGGGGAATCAGATATGGACTGTGATGATGAATGTACTCTGAGGAGCTCATCATATCAGTGTGCACTCTGACGTTTTTACACGACATAAAGTATCACATGAGCAAAGAGCTCAAGGCGTTTATATCGATGACTCTACATGCCTTGACCCTGTTTAACAGCTGTGGTTGTCTGCATGCAGAAATGCATAAGAAATCGCATTAGGCACCGCTCACAAGGGACCAAAAGGCTCACGCACTGAAGGATGATGTGGGAAGGCTTGCTTTAGGCTAACGCAAGAACATTTCAGCTTGTAGCCGTCTTAGCCTGAATCCACACATCTGAAGACCTTGAACATTTTTGGCATGCTTTATTGACTCTATGTGAAGACTCTGTGAAATCCCATAGGAAACTCAGATTCTTCATTTTGTACGTCACCTGATTCCAGAAACTGAAACGTTAAATGGTTCTTCCACAGAACATCAGTATTGACACTGCTAATGGCTAAAACCAAACTCTGTTCTCAGGCAGAGGCACACGATCCCTCATTCCTTTCCTCTCTTCCGCTTCTTTGATATGCTGAGCAGAAACAAGGCTGATCATGGCTGCAAACTATTGGATCAGTTCATGAATTACAGGACATTTGGTGGGGGGGGTGGGGGGGGGGAGCGTTTGGCAAAGATGCCTCTGTAAAAGAAGTTGGGCAGCTGGATCAGAACTTCAGGTGGTCTTCGACTGGCTGACAGACACAGCGTGCTGAATTCCCCTAAGACTGGAGGAGTCAGTAAGCATTGGTACCAGACAGAACATATCAGTCACAAAGCTACCATTTATTATCATGGCAAATTGTTATCGATCACAGCCGGATGGCCTCTGACCGTCTGCAGGCCATGTGTCCACAGATGACGCTCCACCTCCTCGCCGAGAACCCAGCCAAAAGACCTATGGCATCTCCAACATCCAGACAGTGTCCAGTAACTCAATCTTACAGGGCTGGAACTTTAAATCACGCAGGGGCTCCTCTAGAGGTACAGCGGCATGTTCTGCCTGGCATTCCATCCAGGGGAGTAAATCACAGGGAGTTTGACTGAATGGGGAACCTGCACCTTTATGGCTTCTGCCGCAGCCTTGGGCACGAGTATAAAATAAGGATTTAAATATCAGATATCAGTTTGAAGGCTAAAGCCCATTTTCAAGCTGATATGAATGCCAGGTGTCTCCCTTCTAAATGAGGATACACCTCTCGGCACGTTTGATATCTTAATGAAAGGTGAATTCCAGCACACGGTCGTCTTCTGGTCGTGGGATTGTTGGGCACCTTGGTGCTGTGTGTTTTTCTGCGGGGGGGGGGGGCTCTCTATTGTCTGACGCACTGAAGGAAAGAGTGGCTCCCTTGTGTTTTGGAGAGAAATCCATCCAGGCACGGTGTCCAGATGCCAAGAAAAGGGTTGGACAACTTGACTCGAAGCTTCCCCCAGAGAAAAGTGTGGCTCTCCTACTTTCGATAATCCAAGCACCCCCTCCCCTCTCTATCATTCAGGCCTTGTAAATCCAGCACCATGCACCTGAGGGGACATTAACTTAATTAAAATTATTTGTGTGCCAAAATGAATAGTTCAAGTCCCTTTGATGGAGGCAACAGATGTTCAGGGAGGAGAGGAGAAAGAGGAGGGTGTTGGTGCTGCACATTTCCCAATTTAGTGAGCTCACAGGACTTCCTTGGCACGAGTCCTTTTCCTGTGCAAGAACCCGTTACCAAGTGGCCTTCTGGGAGGAGGTTTGGCTGTCCAAAGGTGGTGTTCGAGAAGCAATTCAAGTGCTCTGTTCACCGCCATGCGGCGAGTACAACTCTAGACCCTTGACATAATTTTACATTGCAGAAACCTGCTTGTATTGAGCCGGGTGAGTATGTGCGGACCCAGGCTGATAATCAAGAGACTGCCTGTGTGTCATCATGGACATTTCCCTCTGCTATGAAGAAATAAGGCTGATGACCTGGGCTTTCGTTAAGTAATTAAATTTTTTATTACTTAAGGAAGCATCCTACGGCATTTTATCACATGGGCTGCCTATGGCAACCATTACAGATGTTCTGAAGGAAATGGGGGCTTTAAAACACAATGGGGTTATATTGCTAGGTAAATGGAAAATGAGCAGGTCCTGCCTTCACGGGGACCCATGTTATTACTGTCTAAGTGTTATTTTTCCTTATCGTGCCTCGACGCGAAGCCACATACCCAGAGACCTTCAGTAGCATTTAGAAACATGGGTTTCAGGAGATCTTTCCCTTTTATTTATGAGTTCCGCATCTTTTTTTGCATGCTCGGGACTCCTCTGTCTGCTATGTCGTTTGCTAACTGACGCATGCAGACCTGGAAGATGTGCTTCATAAATAAACATGGCCGACCTGGCGCGTGCGGCGCCCAACGCCGTGACCGGAATGGCCTCATCCCTGATCGCCAGCTGAGGGGTATCGCTCAGAGTCACTCTGATGGAATGGAAGTTAACGTTAAATGGCCCTTGAAATGATGCTTTCCGCGCGTGTCACATGCAGCCGTTGTCCCCAGCTGTCCCTTCACCTCACCTTCTGATCTCCTTCCTGCTCGGGGGTCAAGTAAAGCACAGGTCATGCTAGGTTCTTTAACTGAGAAGTTGCTCCTAACCAAGGCAATGTCTGAGGTAGCGACAGGTAATGGGAACCTGTTCCTCATTGGCTAAGAGATGGGATCGTGCGTTTAATTGGTTGACAGAGACTGTCATGACAAGTTCACTCAGCGTCACTTCTTAGTAAAATACCTAATAGCAAATTTGCCCTGTGGTAGATCTATTGTTCATGCATCCAGCAAACATCATATGCTCAGTTTCGATAAGGTTTCAGTGTCAAGTGTGATGCAGCTAAAAAGAGTGTCTGACCCAATGGAAGATTATTTCTTATGATGCGTTTGGCTAATGCATCATGGGGGTGAGTGTAGTGAAGCACGTAAGAGAATCATACTCACATAAGTAAAGAAAATGCCTGAGAGCTCTGTGTCAATTTATGAGATCTAAGAAACACAATTGCATGTTCTGTGACATGCATGAGAATGCATGGCAGCCATTGGATAGCACTAGAACGTTCCACTAAATTAAAGGCATTAACGAGGAGAGCTATGGAATTCTCTGGCACGCGTCTGCCTCATTTGTCACGTGTTGCCATGTGTAACGCTGGAACTGACACTGTTCGTCCTTGGAACTATGGTCTATGCACAACTGGGGGCTGTAAGAGTCACGTAGGTCCGCATTGCTAAACTGAACCTGACGTGGTCCATCTGTTTTCATTTCCCCCTCATGATGAGGGATCGTCTGCTATGCACAGTACTCACACATTTCCCATATTACACTGCGCAGATGGATCCCTTGATTAAAAAGATTCCAGTTAGGCAGGCAGCCCTCCCATACATGCAGAGTTTTGTATTTAACTTTTATCACGCATCTTGTTACTTGTCTTATCTGTTGGTTTACCCCTGTGATTGATTTCAGGTATCTGTCTATTGGAATGTACAATGATTTTTCAGTCACTTCTCCTGTTTCCTGCTTCTTCATCCTACACCAATAGACAGCTAAACACACATGTCATTTAGTTGCTTCGCTAATGCATTTATCCAAAGTGGCTCACAATTTTCACCCTTTCATTTGGTCGGTTATTATGAAGGAATTCATGTCAGAGTTGCCAACTCTCACGCTTCTGGCGTGACTCTCACGCTTTCTGACTCTCACGCTTTCTGACTCTCACGCACATGCAAGAAATCTTACAGCAAATCTATATATTATTCCATTACAAACCTAAAATTACCTCCGTCAAAAGCGTTGGGGTAGTTTGCAGTACAGACTATTTACAAGGTAATAAAAGTGTCACAGACATGTAAATGCGTGTGCAGACTCACCCTAGCCAGCTCACCAAAGTTGACAACCCTGTCATGTTAAACTGCTGTTGCTCAGGTCTCTACAGCAGAGTCCCTCTGGTCATGTGGTGACTTCTATGCTGCACGCTGCCCTTTTCACTGTGTAACTGTGGGTAACTTTCTCACTGACCTTGATATTGCGTTTTATTAAGTCACATGACCATGCATTGTGCTCAGCGAACAGCTCGAAAAGCCTGGCAATAAATAATTGGTGTCTCCTGGAGTCAATGTGAGACCCGCAGTGCCATTAAACGAATGCTTCAGCAAAGACTGTTTAATTTCAATCAGCATCCCCCCCTCCCCATAAGTGGTTGCTGTCCTTCCTCTCGTCTAGCAGTCAGGAACAAATGGCTAATTTGCTTTCCAAGACATCACATTAGTTACAATAATGGCTTGTTTCCTCGTGGCACATTACACAAACTCTCTGTTTGATAAGTTGATTTTAATGTATACTCATTCGGATTTCTCTGGAAATGCGTTAGCTAATGAAAACAGGACTCGCTCTGGAAAATATATAGATTTTTAGTGCAATTTCTATTATATTCTGGTGCTATTATTTGAATGCTTTGCTTGTCAAAGTGAAACGAGAAGAGTAAGATGTTTTCAGACTCTGAATGTGTGTAGTATTGTCTGATTGTATTTTTGCTTTGGGTAGGCTGAATACACAAATCAATTAGGACATAAGTGTCTGACTTGTGGAGGCAGATGCATTTCAATTATTCTTCTGATTGTTAACAATGATGAGACTGCAGTTTCTGAAAACAAATTACTCTTCTCAGACACTTTGGAGACTTACTTAATGATGGTCATGTGCACAAATGAGTGCTCACATCAGTTTATTTAGCCATGCAATTAACAACAGGATTGATTTTCTTTGAGTTGCCTCTGAGGTCCGTGGGGGATTATCCACCCCGCCACACCCCCCCACCCTCAGACACACCCAGAGCTGCTTGACAAACGATCTTCAGATCTGATGTGCACTACACTGCAAACACAACACTGAAACATATTCTTTTAAATTGCAAAGCTTCCCAAAATGGTTGTCGATGGGCTTCCATGACAACAGTCGCCTAGTGACCAGATTCCTGCATAACACTCAATCCCTCCCTACGGTCTTTCTCCATATTGAAATATTTAAAAATGAAAGGTAAACCTTCATTAAATGGCAAACTCAGCGCGATTCTCGCTGTTCACCGAGAGCTTAACCTCTATTGACTTCCCAGATATTCCAATGGCTGGATATGACCCAGTCATTCGCAAGCATAATTTTCCAAACGGTTAGCAGAAGTTACCGATGGTTAAACGTGTGTAATCAGCCAGTCTAGTGGGCTCGCTCTCCTTGCGAGTAAAAATAGATGAGACAGAGTGAGAAACATGCGTGTGACGTGTGACAACATTCCCCGATGATCCCCACGCCAGGAAGGCACATATAATTTTTCCGTCTTGTGGCCTCCCCAAGTCCCGGCCTGTGCTGCCTTTTTCTTTATTAGTTTCCCTTCCAGGCACGCAAAGTCTCCACGTGCGCTAATGATGTGTACCTGCTAAGCGAAGGCCGGCCGCTTGACCCTGACTTATGGGGAACTTGCAGAGGCCCGTCTATTTTTAACCTGCAACCCTGCTGGCTGACGCGGAGTTGACGGAAACCGCGTCTCCCCTGCTTTCCTCCTGGCTGCGACACCCTGAAAATAGCTTGGGGGGGGGGGGTCACAGCACAGCCACGTTCCGAATCATTGCGCGAGACCCATGGTGGCATTCCTCACGGCAAATTCCCTCTCTTCTCCCCCGCCCAAGTCAGTGGAAAACATCTGAGGAACACGGTCGTGGAACATTGCTGCGGTGCGTCCGCGGCAGCATGTGCTAGCATGTGGCCCTGTGTCGCGCCTCGTGTGCGGGGGCGGGCTCTGCAGGCAGCTAGGGCCCCATGCAGCTGCTTTCCGTCAGCATTTTCCACAAATGCCCCCCCCCCCCCCCCACACACCAAAATTGCGGCCTTGTCGCCTGTTTTCTGTCATTAGCCACCATACCGTAGTCCTCTCTTGCGGGAAAACAGCACAGTAAGTGTCACGTGAGAAATCGGTCAGCTTAAACTTTAATTTACAAACAGCGCTTTGCATTGTGGGAAGGGCTCTCGTTTCTGTAAAATGAAATTTACTGGGGTGGGGGGCACAAAGGCGGAGCTTTATTTTTCTGCTTGATAGAGATCATCAATTCCACAGGGTCCCATTTTCTCTTAATCTATTAATGCAGCTGCTTAATTTTCAGTTATCGTTACTGAATGAGGTCTCTGCTATGACAAATTATATATAGTATATAAACAAATAATTATACTAGATCATGCCAATTCAAATTAAATATCCAAGGCAAGTACATCAAAGGTTAGAGACAAAGACTTGAAACTGGAGATTTCAGTTCCTGGGAAGGGTTCCACTTAAGAAAAGTTGCTTTGAATAAAAGCACCATTCATCTGCTAGACAATATAAAATAATAACGGAAAACGGTCGTGTGGAGTCTCGTACAGTTCTACTCATCTGACGGCAGTCACAAATTAAACTGCTGACTGAATGTCAAAAAATGCCTTCACCTTGCAAACGACAAGTCCTCTGCTTAATCCCCAGAGGCTTTGCAGCTGTTCCCTTCCGACTCAAACGCTTTTTTCCCCCCCAAAAATAATCTGTTACGCAGTGGCACACTGTGCACTGGTGTGGTAGCATGTTTAATATCTTGTAAACACCGCTGCTTCCCCTTGCAGTGAGGGTTGTCACTCGGCACGTTTCTCACGTAATGTATTACTTTTGCTGTGAAGCCAATTTTACGGCTGGGGTTTCTCTGAAAGAAATCGAGATAATAAATTAACGTGCTGTCATGGAAACAGAATGAATGGGAGATCTTATTGCCTTTGTTTTAGTTCCGGCATGCGGCGAGGCTCACCCTCTGATGAGGGATGTTCCTCCCAGTTGAGTTCTGGTTTGCTTTAAATGTCCTGCACTGGGCAGAAGCGGTGAGGTGGGATGGGGGGGGGGGGGGGGCGATGCACCCCAGAGTCACCAGAGCGGCAGCCGCAGTGCTGGATGGAAGGGAGCTGGGAGGCAGAGGAGACCAGAGCCCCGCACTGCAATGTCAGGGTATGAGGGGCTGGCTCACAGTCAACCCCCTCTCTCCACACTCATCAGCTGGGGGACTGCCACAGGGAAGCCTCTCCCGGCAGTCAGATACCCCCCCCCCCCACGTCCGTTAGTATGAAGCGTAATGCCAAGTACGTGATGTTCGTCCTATGGTACCCCGGGCAGCGATTACCCTCCCCAAGCATTGCTCGCAGTACTGCAGGCCCACAGGAGTGCCAGCAAAGGCCCGTGCCCGCTGGTGCCAGTCTTCCCATGCCCTGCAGTCTGGCTGCAGTGGTGCAGCTGGCAGCATGCATCGCAGTGAAGACACCGCTGTGCCCAGAACTGCAGGCTAGGCATTGGTACTGCACTGTGCTTACCTTCAGATTTCAGTGGGGGCCTCATTTTCTAAGGTACACCCCCCCTCCACCCAGTGTAACCATGACAGGTTCTAGCCTATGAGACGAAGGCAGCTCAGAGATCAGAGATTGCATATCTCAGCATCCCCCACTATCCTCTTTCATGAACACGTGTTCATGCACGCAGATTTCTAAGCTTGTATTTACATCTTGGTTGTGTATTTTGCATAGCTCTGGATGTTGTTTAGGTTACGAACAGTGGTTTACCTCAAGTGTGAAGAAGCCTGGGTCCTTTAGCCCCGTGGATCTCACTTTCCAGTGCTGCCAACATCATCTTTCCATCCAAGTTTCTCTGGACGTGGCTCACCCTCATCTGGGGTCTTGCTCCCCGTTGGTGGTCTTGGGCCTCACTGGCTTCCTGTCCAGCTCATGGATGTGTTTGTGGGGGTGGGAGGAAGATGTGCGGTATTGGTGACCCGTGACTATTTAAACATCCAGCTCACGAGGATGGGATGGGACACGGAAAAATGTCATCTCCAAAATGGCTGGCCTTTTGATCATCGGAGTCGGAAACGCAGTCACTCACTAATCCGGGTTAAAAATAGCACCACTTCTTCCAGCTGTAAAGTGTGATCGCTGGGTCCCTCCACCTGGGTTGCCTTGTCAGGACTCACCCTAGGCAGCTCTGTCAAGTGGCCCAGGGCTGATGTCTCTGCTTGGTCTCTCTTTCATGGCTCCAGTTCCCCACCCACTTACATACACCATCACAGAGCTAGCATTCAAAAATCAAGGAAAGGATTACAAAGTAACATAAATTCCTCTTAGCTCATACATAACACATCAGATAACACAACAAGTAATAAAGACAATCTATAAAAATCAAAAAGCCAGTCAGAATACTTATTGATTGCTCCCTAGCCTTCTAACTCATCCAATCAAATCTCTGTTTCAGAACCATCCTCTTAGCTGATTTCTGCCAGGTCCGCTCAACTCCCTTTTCTAATTGAGCGAAACAAATGCAATTACAAAATACAAATGGTGCAATTTCACCACTGTGGAAGAAAACGAACAATGAATTAAAAATAAAAGTCCAGCATAAGTTTGAAATTATGCTAATGCAGATTTAACATTCCTGTTAATATTCATTGGCGTGCCCCCCCAGTTTGGGAAACACTGCTTTAGATGAAGGTGGTGTTCTGTCATAAAATACTACCTATCGAGACCTATCTGCGCATGTGCAGTTCCACCGTCTTGGGATTAGGGTTAGGTTTAGGGTTAGGGTTAGGTTTAGGGTTAGGGCTTTCGATTAGCACTACGGTAGCATTTTTCGACAAGGCAGCATATATCGACAGAACAGTGGCAAATAAATGAATAATCTGGACTGCATCTCTTTCCACAGAGTAAGGGCGCGTCTGATTCCCCTTAATGACCCCCCCCCCCCCATAAAAACAGCGCATTTTATTCCACACACAGGAACGAAAAGGACAAACTTGCAGGGTGTGACAGTGTCACTCTTTCACTTAATCAAAACATGTGGCATCGAGCAAAAGTCAAACACCGTGCTGGAACGGCCCCTTTTAATGCGCAAACTCTGCCTGTGTCTGCAGGACGTGAATGTCAATGAAGACGAGGTGAAGGTGGATGTATTCCAGGGAACGGTAATGCGCTCTGTATTAATTAGCATTTAGCGTGTTGTCCTTTAGTCGATCGCTGTTATGCCTAAACACCGCAATAATAATTATCTTTGTGCAATGAGCCCCAAGTGCACTGCAGTTGCCACTTGATGCAGCCCCTTCTGTAGCTCCTCAAGTAGAGTGTAGCTGCAACAACACAAAGGTTATGTGTTTGAATCCCTGGGACTGCACCCATAATTTGTAATCATTCTCTCTACTGTAAGTCATGCTAGATGAAAGCATCAAGTAATTGTTGAGTGCTGACTTCAGCAGAGTCATCAAGATGGTGGAATTTCAAAATGGCAGACAGAGACAAGCTTGGCTTCAATCGTTTGGAGTGGCTGACATAAGCGGGGTCCTCCGAAGCAAGAGTGTCTCTGAGAGACAGCAGTTGCCTTATATAACTAAGTGTGTTACGTAATAAGCTTTCTCTACCTTAACCAGCTGCTCCTGGGGGACTATTGGCACGTTTCCTCGCGTTAGGGGTCATTTCCTGATCAATGGTGGAGTCGAAACGCAGCGTACGAGGTACCGACGGGGTGTGAGATTAACTAGGCATCTGAACAATGACACCGGCAGCCCAGCCCAGATCGGGAAAGACGGATGAGCAAAGGGGGCCAGCAGAGCAGGGATGATGACGGACTCCTGAGAGCGGCGGACGGGACGTGCATATGAGCTGAAGGGGGGGGTAGGCGACTGTTTAGGAACCAATGTGAGCGTTCCAGCTGTGTTTTCCCTGGGGTCAGTGGGGAGAGGAGCCGGATGCTATTCCTCCCCCTCACGCCTTGGACTCTCCGACCCCCACTCTTCTCTCTCCTCTGCTGCCCCAGGGGCCGCATCGGGCCCCAGGGGGAGGGGGCTGGGTAATGCTGTCAACAGACGTCACATTGGGGCAGCATGAGCAGATGTACGGGGGGATCCCACCCCCAAACCCCCCCCCTAACCCCGCGCAGCCAGGCCGGCATGGAGCTGACGACGTCGGCTCTCCGGGGACGCGAGGGGCCCCTTCCATGCGGCGATGCTGATGGCCCCCAGTCGCTCGTCACGCTGCTGCCGCTGGTCTCCATCCTCTCTGCTTTTTATGAAACGCTTCCTCTTTCCTGTTGATGCGACGAGGGCGGCATTACTTCACAAGCACAGTTCAATCTGTTTCGACATGTCTGACTTTTTTTTTTCCATGTGTTGCGTGTCACACAATCTCAGAGCTCTCATTCGGGGCGGGGGGGGTGGTTGAAATGCGGCGAGCTCAGCCATGCGAGCCAGACCACAGCGCCCATCCGACTGGCACGGAATGTGATGCTCGGACTGCGCTTTACCCGCAGCTGTGCGCGCTTCGCTCTGCTACTGCGCAGCAAATGTGCAACATCTGGGTGGCATGTCAGCAGCAGTCAGAGCGACTCAGCGACTCCAAGAGCCATCCAAAGCCACTGGATTATGATTCATTACTATGTTTATATCTGCAGTTATGCGCTTAAAATCCATCTGCAAATAACAGAATTAGAATAGAATAGAATAGAATAGAATGGAATGGATTGGAATAGAATGGAATGGAGTGGAATAGAATAGAATGGAGTGGAATAGAATATAACTGTGATTCCCAATCTGGTCCTCGGGGACCCAGAGACAGTCCACGTTTTTGCTCCCTCCCAAATGCCGGTAGCAAGTTAGGAGGGAGCAAAAACGTGGACTATCTGGGGGTCCCTAAGGATCAGGAAACACTGGAATAATGTCTTTATTGTCATTGTACATGTACAGCCATGTTTAAGAGCAGCTCAGGGTAACTCCCTGTGCCACAGCTGACGCAGCACCCAATTCAACACCCAATTCCCAGGGCTTATTGATTTTGGACATATCTCTTTGAATGGTAGGACTAGGAACACGATGGGGCCGCTGATATTATGACATCATAATCAGAAAGATCTTCATTGGCCACACTAAGTACTTGTCTGGGTGGGTGTGATGTTGTGATATTAAGCTGAAGTGCTGATACTCCCAGTTTAACACGTACCTGTGGGCCTGAACTGTGCCCCTCATTTTGGCTTCATCTCAAGATGAAGGTTTTCTGCATTGAGAACAATACTTGAGCATAGCATTAAGAGCAAAATGTGAGGGATCCGCACAGGGGCCGTGCAGCCGCTCACAACAGGCTCCCGATCCGTCCGTCCGAACTCTTGTCAGCGGTTGACTAAATAGCGCGTGAAATGTAACACTGATCGAACCTGCCGTCCGACTGGACATCCATCTTCCAGCCACTTATCCAGCAGAGGCTGAGGGTGCCTAACTGGGAAGCTCAGGCCTAGTCAGGGTGAACGGGCTGCTGGTTGCGCTGATGGCTACAGAAAGACTCCCGTAGCATTATCGTATGTTAGAGAACCTTTGGCTCCCTTGAGGCGCAGTCACCGTGCCAGACAGCCGGAGCGGGCCTGCGAAACGACAGCTCATTCCTTCCTTTGTTGTCATAAGTATGTAACGTCAGAGAAGGCCAAGCGAAGAGCTTGTTTATTACCCTCAGCAGCCGCCGCTATGTTCTCTGTCACGTCTCCACTCCTGTGGTATTTTCAAACGGTGGTGTGAGACGTCAGCGGTACCGTCGTGTTTCCTCCCCGCCTTCTCCGGTAACTCCTGTGATCTCCCCACAAGCTCGCTTTTCTCTCTTCGCTCCCTCCTCGCCCGTCCTTTGCCAAATCTGCTCCTCGTCTGTCGATTTCATTAATTCCTGTCAGACTAGAGGCTTCTTGCAAGCCAGCACAGATATTAAGAGGTAGGTTCCTTTACTGTGTTTTTAGAAATTCTGGAAAGAAGTCCAAAAAAATGTATACTGGCTAAACAAATGTCCTACATTTAAATGTCCTCCCCAGATATGATTCTGTTGACTCTCACAACTATGAGTTTATGAAAAATTCATGATTTGTAAACAGTGATGAGTGGAGCCACAGCAAAATGTAGTTCCTCTAGTGTTTTTTTCTTTTTGGACATTTCTGTAGAAAATAAGTTATTTTTACATCATCAGTGTATTTTTTAAAGATAGTGACCCCCCAGCACATAGTGCTGTGTAGGTCTTTTTAGGCTGCTGCTCCCTAATGATGGTATCAAACGGGCCCCCCGGGACCTCAGCCCCAAAAGGTAGCTGGGCAGCATTTCTGCAGTTGCTGCCTGACAGTTCAGGGGTGGGGGGCTGGGGGTGGGGGTGGGGCTGGGGGTGGGTGGGGGGGATGGAGGCAGTAGGGCTAAGCCATTTAGACCGGCTCACCACAAGAGCAGGAAAGATGAACCCAGACCTCTCCACTGTGCTGTCGGCCGGGGGTGTTGTGAAGGACACTTTTAAGGGGTGGGGGCCATGACAGCTTTGGAGTGCCACTGCTGGAGGAGGGGGGGAAAAATGAGAATGGAGGTAATGGGCCTGATTTTGAGGGAGCTGTGCTGAGAGGGTGTGTGAGGTGGGGGTTTGGGTAATAGAGGAGCACTGTGAACACCCCCCCCCCCCCCCCCCCCCGTGTCGCGGGTCTGCTCCATGGCCGCAGCCTCTGCCTGATGTCCTCATACGTTTCTGTTTGACATCTTTAAGCATCCGTGAGCAGGCGTCTCTCCCCTTTCTCGTTTACGTTCGGCAGCTGCAGGTTGTCTTAACGCGCCTCTGGGTGCACAGCATCGCCTGCGTCACACGTTTCCTGCAGCTGGGAACACATCTGGTGGCCGGCATGCGGATGGCCGCCGTGTCTGAACGCGTGGGGGTGAAGGGATGAATGTTAGGCGTGCCAGAGGCATGTGTCAGCCTGGAAGGTCATGTGCCTGCAGGGTATCTGCTCGGTGCTACAGGGCAGCGATTAACCAGAGGGAGTGAGCAAACGGTGTGGGGGGGGGGGGGGATGCTGCTCCCTCTGTTGGTCACGAAGGGTTAAAAATTCTTTATATTGATTCTTAAGCTGCTGGAATACAGAAGCTGTATGTTTTAATTTGGATCACTGTTGTCAAGCGCAAAATCCGTTCATATGCTGGTCGATGCCGGCTCTTTTTTTTCCAGCAATTAAACTGAGTAACATATGAAGCCCACAAAGTACTCAGAAAGCAACCAATCATATGCCTCCGCTGGGGGGTGTCACAGAGACACAGGGGAGTGTGAAAACTGCATTCTGCACTGCACCTCCTCAAGGCTATAAGGGACAGTCACTGTCACCCCCTCCCAGTGAAGAAAGAGGCACCCAGTTCGGCTACATCCAGAGGTGGATAGTCCAGGTCCCGAAAGTAAAAATCCAGGCCAAGATTTTGTTTCAACCAACCAGCTGAACTATCCACCTCTGGCCACACCCCTTGTATGAGGTGACCACATGCCTGACAGAGTCCCCCTGTATTTACCTGTCGATGGGAGGGGTCTGTAGTCCTGGGGTGACAGGGGCTTCCTGTTCCCAGAAGCTGCGGCGCAGACACATTAATGGGGCTGCGGATGAGAAGGGGGGGGCTTTCCCCCACCTCGGGGCAACTCCTGCCCTTTGCCAGTCCGGCAGCAGAGCGTTAGCTTATTAAGCGTGCGGCTTAGACAGCTCCCCCCACCCTGCCCATCATCTGTGTCTTTCGGGGGAGACTGCTAGACATTATATACCGCTGGACACATTGAATATTAACAGCGGCTACGTTTATGGGCTGTCGTCAGTCAGGGTGACGTTATGAGGTCATGTAAAATGCACCAGTGGAGTGCAGTTCTGTGGAGGATGTAGCTTGGGCTAAAAACCGTTGTCAGAAATGTACACCTTCCTCAGCTTGGCACGAGTGAATACAGTAGGATTAGTTCAGCATTAATCTTTTTTTTTATATAATCACCCTGCCTCCTTATTAAAATTCAAATTGGGTGGCTCATCTCACGGGGTCCAATCGCACGGTTTACGGGGCCCCCGCTGGTGAATTCCGGCATGTTCGGCTTTTGTTATTTGGCTGACACCCCAGCAGGTGAATACTGTGCCGCTGTTTACACATGCTGCCTTTAAAGGGGAGGGGTGGGGGGGGGGGGCTGATGGACAGATGCTGTAGCATGCTGGACGGCACATGCGAGGCAGCGACACACAGATTTTTATTGGCTTTCGTAAAAGAGTCTGCAGGTGCAGACATCTCACCTTTTATACATGCAAAAGAGATGTAAGTTTTGCTGAAATATGAAAAAAGGCTGTACCCATCCTGCTCAGGGTAATCCCCTATCCTGTGCCCTGTTCCACATGGGATAGGCTCCAAACCCCTCCCTGACCCTGACCAAAATGGATGGATGGATGGAAGGAAGAATAGACAATCCATCTCTTTCTGTTGGCCTATGACTGTGGTACTGAGTGCTGGATGTGATGTATGTCCAGTTCTAGAGAGAATGGCACCAATATGGAGGCTTTGGTTTCCCCGTCGGGCATTAATCACGCTCTCATAGCGTGACATTTACGCGTGCTGTGTTTTAGCTACTCATTGCCGGCAGCAGCTTATTATAGCCGGTTATGCTGGCAGCTGCCGATGCCACAAACGTATTCTTTCACCTCCTGCACGGCTGATGTCGCTAACGGGGACGCTAAAAGCTAACGGGGTGCTTATAAGCTGAAGGTGCATTGTTAATCTGCTAAAAAAAAAATAGAAGTAGCATTGTAGCATCGTTTAATTTCACGCTTGGAATGTGTCTGCAACGCGCTTCTGTGCCGCTCGTGCATCGTGTGGCAGGCCCTTGCGGCAAGGCACTACCGATCGCCCAGGCCTCCGCTAAGCCACTGGCTGTTAATTCTCAGACGAGCTTTCAGCTGGCTCAGGCAAGGCAATGCGCCGTTTAATGCGCGCAGAGAGCCAGGCCGGAACACGCACGCCTCAGGTGCCTTTCTCTGCACGCTCGTTTGGAAATTTGTTCGCTCGTGTTTTTTCCTTTGACATCACTTGGTGTTCACCAAGACCGGTTGCCGTATCTTTCTGAGGAAACCAAGACAAGACCTGCACTGCACTACGCATTTTTCTCCCTCATTTGTATGCAGCTATGGGAAGTAATGCATGCGACACAGCCGTTTAATCAATAGTGTTTAGTGCAGGGGTAGGGAACCTGTTCTGTGGTCCCCACAATGTAATATAAACCTAATCCACACAGACACACTTTTATACATACAGTACTGTGCAAAACTCTTAGGCAGTCAAAGGAAGTTCCGTTTAAATGATCATCATGTGATCAATGATCAATCAGCCAATAACAGTTGGTCCCCAGGACTGCAGTTGAGAATCACTGTTTTATTATTGGCTGATTGAGAGGTTGTGCCAAAAACCCAAACCGGCTCTCCATGGATCAGGTTCCCCACCCCTGGTTTAGTGTAACCAGAATGCCTGCTTGGGCCCCAGTCTAACGGCACAGGCAGGGGGGGCATGTACGGGAATCACAGGGGGGTGCTGACACCACAACCTCATAGTTCTACACCAACATGATGATCATTTAAACGGAACTTTCTTTGACTGCCTAAGAGTCAAAACAGTACTGTACGTATAAAAGTGTGTGTGTGTGTGTGTGGATTAGATTTGTCCCCCACAATGTAATAAAAACCTGTTATTTTGATGTTGTGGGGACCTTTTTTCAGGTCTCCACAAAGATCTGTGAATGCAATCAAAAAAGTAAGAATAACAAATATTTAGTTTGGTTACTTATGGTTAAGGTTAGGGCTGGGTTGTGGTTAAGGTCGTCGTGTTGGGATTAGAATTTTCCCCATAGAAATGAATGGAGAGTCCCCACAAGGATATAATTACAAGGCCTCAGTAGGACTCACATATCCAGGGACTTACTAAATACAGACTCAAACTGTACAGTGCAGCATTAACGCCTGTATGCAGATGTGCTCACAGATGTCTGTATAAAGAATGAGCCCAGGGTATGGGGCAGCATGATGGCAGCACTGCAGGCTTGTGGGAGGCAGTTATGGCCATGATGGCCGTGTGGCTGGATGGAACGTGAGCGTCTGTGTAATCCGCACGGCCCGGCGCCGCAAGGAACCTGGGGCCGACCTGCTAAGAGCTAACAGGCCATCTGTAACCGTTTGTAAGGGAAGAGCAGCACTCCCTAGGCGACATCCACCTGCCAAGTAGGCCTCACGCACACTCACGCACACTCACGCGCACACAGGCACTTCCTGGTGCCCCGAGGCTCTCAAAGCCCTGGGAGAAAGTGAGGTACGCAAGATTCATCCAACCCCCCATAGGGAGATGACGGCCTGTTCTGCTTGGCTTGGATCTTAAATTTTACAGCAAATCTCTATTCCATTATAAACCTAAAATTGCCTACGTCAAAAGCGTTGTGGTAGCTTGCAAACCCTGCCCACTATTTACACGGTAATAAAACTCTTACATACATGTAAATGCGTGTGCATGTGTGTGCAGTCTTGTCTTGGATTGAAAATCTCACTCCTGCCAGTTGACCAAAGTTGGGGACACTGTAAGGGTCCTTGGGGACACTGTAAGGTTCCTTGTGATCCAGCAGACCCCAACTTTCCCTCTAACCCCAGCTGCTGCCTCTCTAACTATTATATCACCTGTTGTCCTATTATGTATTATGTGTGTGAATTCTGTTAACTGGTGGCAGGAAACCTACTGTCTGCTTAACTGTCCCATAACACAACTTTTAATCAACCTTCCTTGCTGTACCAAAGTGTGCAATTTGGAAGGCACCAGAAATTTTCTTCCAGGGGCAGATGCTTCTATAAAACATCTAAACACACAGAGGAGTTTTATTGACCTGTGAGTCTTTGTGGACGTCGCCATGCCAATTCGCCATGAAATGACACCTGTATGTCTTAGAACCTCTGTAAACGGCTCGCAGAACCTCACAGGGCAGCAGACGTGTTCAGAAGTTCTCGCAGCTAGAGATCGGGAGTGATTATGTGTTTTATGCTCCGTTGTATTAGAGATCCTGCTGAAACATAACAGTGTGTCTCACCAAGCCTCTCGCACAGGAACTGAATCGATACACTTTGTTGGTAGATTGATGTGTCAATACAGCTCCTGGAATGAGATGTTCTTCTTGGTGAACCACATTGGTGGGGGAAGTCTGGTAGCAAAATAAAGGATTCGATCAATTATGTCACAGGGTTGCCTATTCAACGAGCTAAAAGATTTATATTTATTGTTGACTAAACACAACTGGCATAAGAGAGCTGTATCCCAGACATCGGTTGAGTCCATCTGCTATTCTCAGCACACAGTTCTTTGCAAACTAAGTTGTCCTCCAAGAAGAATGAGGAGTAAGCCAGCTTTGGCTGATCTGGTGGTGGATTAGAGCTGTATTTATAACATCTCAGAGTCTTCCCACAAATCCCACCGTCTATCATGCTCGCACATAAAGAGTGAGATTCTAACTAGCACACGTGTAAGGACATTTTAGGTATAATTCACCTGCAGAGTCTGACTGTGCTCTCCGCACACATAAAAACGTAAGCTTAATTGGCTTGCAGAAAAGGATTCTGGGAAAAAAAAACTAAAAATATTAAATAGAAAAAATAGCCTAAAAGATGCTTCTATCGAAAAGAATGTGAGGAGAAGAGTAGGAGGACAGGCAGTATGTGTGAAGCCACAGGCAGCTGGAGCGGGCAGCTAGGTGGCGCTGAAGCAGCGATGACTGCGAGGGGGTCTGGGTGGTTACTAGGCAGATCGTCCCACAGACTTTCTGAGTGCTCGATATTACGTGATGTGCAGAAAGGTCTCACTAGAGTGACATATTGGTGCCATTCTTTAATCACATGCTTTCACACTGCTGAGTAGCAAATTATAATTACTGCGAAATTAGTTTAGTATGGCATTGAATTGGCTGTTGCTAGAGTTACATTCACTGAGTATTTAGTCCAAACGAACATGCAAGTGAGAATCTTAGTGAGGGGCCTTACTCAGTGGCCCAGTGGTGACATCACGTTGTCAGCCATGGGATTTGAACCAACAACCTCCTGATTAGGGGCTTAGAGCCATACATCACATACAATACAATGAGTGAGATGAACTACTTTACAAGTTTCTGTCATCATTGAAAAACTGCATTTATGCAAATCCTACTAATGAAATTTATAGGTCATTAACACTTCTGCCTTTTAGTCGCGATGAGCCGTACGCAGTCTGGCGTTTCAGCATCATTATCGGGGAGGCCTCGTATAACTAGCCAGTGGCGTCTGGCCCCGCGAGCTCCACGGCGCCCCCCGGAGGGAAGCACGCTTTCATCTCCCGTCGATGGGCCAACCCGTACTTGTGGACTTAATCTGCATGAACAAATGTTGCGCTTCAAAGCCAGGAACAAACATGGGACGCCCCATAAATAACAACGGTCAAAGTTTAATTTGATGCAGCCGTAAAACTGCAGTTTGCAAAGTTTTATCGGCTTCGGGTATGATATAGCTGCGGATGTTTACGATCAAGGACATGTCTGCAGCTTTGATTTATCAATCGAAAATGACTCATTTTACTTTTTTTACTTTGCTGTAAACATTCTTGGCGATTCAGTAATGAGCACTGGACTGGACAAAGTCAGGTCTGCTTTAAAGTCAGCCAATTGTCTTTGCTTCCCTTTGCTTAATTGGGATTATACTTTGTGTGGCTTTCCCACTACTTTCTTGATTCTTCTTCTTTGTTCCGTGCTTTGATGGCAGTTATCGGCCACCCTTTGGAGAGAGTGCCACAGAAAAGCATTAGTCTGCCTTTAAAATGAAGGCAAGAGCGTTTTGATCTCTCCTGCAATTGTCTTTCATTTAAATTTAGGGGCAGAGTAATACAATGCAGCATCTAGTTTATTTGATTGTCTTTCACGTCGAGAATTACCAAGAAAACAGACACAAGGGACTGTGAACCGGCTACTTTGCTGAATAGATGTCTTGTCATTTCATTGTGTAACCTCTCGCTCCCACCTTATTCACTCCTTTCACAGCGCTCCTCCCTCCATCAAGCTCCCCTCTCCCTCTCCCTCTTCCCTCTTTCTCTACATCTATTGACGGCATGAAAAAAAAGGGAAAGAACACGATTAATTATTTGCCAGAACTTTAACCTGTGAGCCTTAACGAACAGCATTTTCCGGGGCTCCTTTTGGCTATCCGGGGGATTTCAGTGGAGACTGAATTTAATTAGTTCAGCCAGCCTGTGTATCGACATGAAAACAAAGGTTCAAAGGACAGGGAAAGGGCTACTTTTTTTTAAGAGCTTAAAGGAGGGATTTTTACAGGGACTAGTGCAGATGAATTTGCCACAGAAATGGACGAGAATGAATAGTTTATGGTAATTTATTTTACACACAAAAGATGAGCCTATCAGCATCCACCATTCAGGAATGAGAAATATCTCTTGGCCTGATTGATAGAGGAAAGCGTAGGACATGGAATAAAGCCGTATAACTACCTGGCTGTAATTCTCCCAGAATCCTGCCCGTGTGTTTAAAAAGGCTGAGGATGCAGCTCACCATGCAAGCCCGCCTGCTTCCATCTTTCCGTTTCTATGCGCTGGCAGCAGCCAGGGAGATGCCCAAGGGACGAAGGTGTGACAAGACCGGTGGCAGCAGGGTGAAATGGAGCGAGGCTTGGCACTCTTTCGTGTCGCACCCCAAAATTGTCATTTGCTTGCGGGGAAATCCATTTCAGGACAAAAAGAAGGGTGTGGCTTCTTTATCCAAGAGGGTGTGTGTGTGTGTAGTTTACATGTTGCCCTTGTGTGGCCTCCAGATACTCCTGGTACTTCGGTTTCCTCCCACGGTCCAAAGGAATGCACCTTGGCACGCGATGTCGGCATCCCTGAATGGGTTGCAGTATGTGACTGAGTGTGCATGTGTGTTTGTGCATGCCCAGTGATGGACTCAACTGCTGTGGATAAGCTTCAAGCCCCCCGTACTGAATAAATTTTGAAGGATGGATGGATGGAATATCTGGAAGCCACTGATGATTTGCCCATACTGCACTTTTTCTCTCGCTTTCGCTTTTCGATCTCCTGCAGTTTTTTTAGCTTGAGGCTAAGTGGGTCAGAATTAGTCACAAGTGGAATTGCAGAACCAAGGTTGCTTCCTGAACTTGGACCCAAAAGACGGTCATTTCAGCAGCACTGGGAGTGTCTGAAAACTCGTTATTTCTCTGGGAAAATATTGCCACTCTGTTTAAGCGCTTTTTCCGAAGTATCTGGCACAGTACTTGATTTTTCCCGAACCTCCTTGAGATTATGCTGAGAAAGACCAGCTGCAAGGCAGAGGCATTCCTACTCTATTCCTCATTCACAGCGTAACCAGTCGCTCCCCAATGTTAATAGACAGCAAATTTTGAACCTGCCTTCCAGTTTTGCTATCCGTATAACCAGCCGGGATCAACAGCCTGGGCACCTGATCTGATGACACTCAAACAATAATTCTTTTTTTGCCCCTCTTTTAAACATCTAGAGCAGTGTGTCCAATCCGGTCCTCGGGGGACCCCAGACAGTCCATGTTTTAGCTCCCTCCCAGCTCCCTGCCAGACAGTCCATATTCTTTGAGAAACACTGGATTAGAAGGAACCGCAGCCACATGCCCCCCCCCCCCCAGACACAGACTGCCAGGCATTATGGGAAGTGCTTCAGAGCTGTAGGCCTCGTGACTTTACATTTATTTATTTAGCAGCCGTTGTTTTGTCCACAGTCGCTTATAAGAAGAGAAGAAAGCTTGGGGTCAGAGTGGAGGGTCACCCAGTGCACCCAGTGCACCCACTAGACAGAATTCCTTTATTGTCATTGTTCTGGGAGCAGGAACAGTGAAATTTCAGTCGTAGCGTATCCCATCTAACTCACCTACGGCATTCAAACACATAGGAAGAGCGAAGTTCGGGGTCCAAAGGCAGGGTTAGTAATTTATCTGGCACCTTTACAGTGGTTTGGGTTAAGCGTCTTGCTCAAGAGCCCAACAGAGATATGAGGATTCTAATAAAAATGGGATTTGAACCAGCGACTGCATTGCCTATGATATGTTGGCTAGATGTGTCTGGGAATCAGTAGCACTAGAAAACAAACAGTGATATACAGTATAAGTTGTCGACCAGAGGAGAGATACTGATTCATATTTTCTCTTTCATGCGGGGTCTATGGACCCCCAAGATCCCTCTCAGTTCCAACACTAGTGATATGACTACTCTGCCAGTCGTGGGATTTGAACCCACCACCTTCTGGACATGGGCACATATCTGTAACCTATGTCTGTAGTCGCATGCGATATATATGCTTGTATGTGACACATCTGTACCTTCCGTGTAAATCCTGTTAAGCTATTTCAGTTAAGAATGTGAGGAAAACGAGTACGAGTTTATATCCACCCCTCCCCGATCCCTCCCCACCCATGTGCTGTTTCTGCGCATTGAGATCTTCGGAGAAGGCTCACGAAACGTCGGTGCAGAGCTGCAGCTCGTGGCCGGAGCCTGTCGTGTGTTGCTAAGCAGCCGCTGCATTGATCTCCTGCAGCTGGGGTCTGAGTTGAGAGGGGAAGTCTGCGGGTCCTGCTGAGACGGACGTTCTCAAGGTTGCCCCTTGCGGCACGAGCCGTCTCCTGGCACACGGGCCGGGCTGCAGCTGTGTACCGCTAATGCCACGTGAGAGAGGATGCGCCCAGCACCCGCTGCTCTCCCATAATTACCAGTCTTATGTGACTTTTTAAGTTTAAATTAAAATCATTATGTGTTACATAATAGGTTACTATTTGCTTCAGTGCTCAAGTGTCTGTTTTTTTAACACCTGGTGTCAATTCTATTACTGCATTCAGGCAGGGCCCATTTGAACAAAGCAGCCATTAGAAGGCCTGGTGTATCACCGTTAGGAAGTACAGTACCGAGATAATCGGACGGTAATTGCTGGATTAGATTCTGGACTGGATTAATGTAGTCAGGGTTGGCCTGTTGCATTTATAGTGATTAATTGGATGATGCTGTTGATTCTCTGTAGATCCTCTGCAGGTTTAACCTTGCTGACACTGTAACTGTCTTTCTGGTGTTTATTTTTAGCCCTATGACAGATGTTAGCTATTGTGTCCCTGTCAAGGACAATCAAGCCATGCACAGACTGTTTATTGACGTTTTTTTCCTGAAATATGTATTTGATAACTTCCAGAAGGTATAATCCTAACCCTGATTCTATTTATTCTTGATTATTTCTTAAATATGGACTTTATAATTCCCAAGAGGTATGACCCTAACCCTATTTTTTCTTAGTTATTTCTCGAAAATGGATTTAATAAGAGGCAAATGAAAGTTCAGTATAAGTAATGTTGTCAAAGTGAACGCCAGCACCTCTTTGCATGTCCTGCAAGTGGCTGTCGATTAGCCGGACGCTGTGTCTGAGTCCTGCTCTCCCCCCCCTTGCTTCCCCCAGTACAGGATCGGACAGCTGTACATGATCAGCAAGCATAGTCACGAGCAGAGCGACCGCGGGGAGGGCGTGGAGGTGGTGCAGAACGAGCCCTATGATGACCCCGTCCATGGGTGTGGTCAGTTCACTGAGAAGCGGGTTTACCTGAACAGGTGAGTACCGGTGAGCCCCTCCCTCGGCCCCCTCCCGCAAACATGCTCGTGCCTCCGTCGACACGAGTTCACACAAGTTAAAAGCACGTTAAAAATGTCTCAGAAGAAAATTAAGCTGTCAAATTAACAGTAGTTCATTTCCCAGCACTCCAATCAGAGAGTTGTAGTGTTTGAGTGGCTCTGATGTTCTGAGTATTTCAATGAGCATGCGTGGTTGGGCAAGGAAAATCTATCCGTAGGCATATGGCATATCTCAGATTCCCTCTCAGGAGAACGCCCTAATTATCAGATTCTTAATTAATTCAAGTAGCAGTCAGGATACTGAGGGCAAGTGCATGTCAGATGTTTGCTATTAACGCGGAACGAGGTGCATGCAGTCAGACTGATACATGAATGAACGCCGGCTTAACTCGTAACAAGCTTAGCCCAGAGTCTCTGCTCCTACCAGATTCAGAGTCCAGGATTCAGGATCCTGCAGCCACTGCGTTTGTGCACCAGTGAGCACCTGACGGACGGGAGCTCGGGGAGCGGGGAAAGTGGGAGGTCCACAGTGGGCTGTTAATTCTAAGCACTGTCAGCATTCCGGGCAGGCAGGAGCTAAGATTGTTGGTGACTCAGCGAAAAAAAAATGTAGCATTTGTCCTTATCAGGCCTGCAGTGAGCGTATGAGAGGTAGAAGGACAGAGAAAAAAAGACAGAGAGAGGCAGGCCTGCCTTCAACATATCAAGTCACCGAACCCTTTGTAGTAATAATCACCTGTAATGTTGTATTCTCCCTGAAATAACTCTAAAGGTCACATTTCAATAGGTCAGAAATTTCTGAAATGAGTGTAAAGCTGGTAGAGGTTTGTGTAAAAACCAACACAGCAGATCCAAGGCCCCTAGTCTTTCACAGTCAGGTGTCAGCTCTAAATACTCAGTCAAATAGGATACACTTCCTGCACACTACCTGCACACATCCTGCATACTTCCTCCACATTTCCTGCACACTACCTGCACACATCCTGCATACTTCCTCCACATTTCCTGCACACTACCTGCACACATCCTGCATACTTCCTCCACATTTCCTGCACACTACCTGCACACATCCTGCATACTTCCTCCACATTTCCTGCACACTACCTGCACACATCCTGAATACTTCCTCCACATTTCCTGCACACTACCTGCACACATCCTGCATACTTCCTCCACATTTCCTGCACACTACCTGCACACATCCTGCATACTTCCTCCACACTTCCTGAACACTACCTGCACACATCCTGCATACTTCCTCCACATTTCCTGCACACTACCTGCACACATCCTGCATACGTCCTCCACATTTCCTGTACACTTCTTCCACATTTCCTGTACACTTCCTCCACATTTCCTGCACACTTCCTCCATGTTTCCTGCACACTTCTTCCACATCTCCTGTACACTTCCTGTAGCTTCCTGTAGATTCCTGCAGGTTAAGCACAGAGCTGCTCTGCTTTTATACGGCTGTGCATAGCGGTTACATTCGCAGGTCGGGCTTGACAGCTGACACATTTGGGAGGCATTAGGCGCAGCGATAACGGGCGTAACAAATGCAGCAAGCTCAGGGGAAATTCACAGGAAACGGCAGAACAGCGGATATGCCCAGAGTTGTGCTGGTTTGTTATTAGTCACTCAGACCTGTGTGTGTGTCTCAGTGTCCTTGTATCTGTTATGGAACTGCAAAGTCGGGATCAATGCCCTTCAGCTTCCAGTGTCCAGCTCCCTCCCAGGTGCCCCATCCTGTCTACAGGCCTTACCCCAAACATAACCTGTCCTCTCCTCATTCCATCAAGCTGCGGAGGGTCGGGACCTTGCAACCGACCGGCACCAAGCTGTCAATCAGCTTGCTTCTGCCTTAAATCCCACACAGAATGCCTGCCCACACTCCCCACGCGATTATTTCCAGCAGGGGTGGATAAAAAGGGATAAGTGAGCGCCGTCCTCTCCGACACAGCCTTCTGCTCGGGGATCCAGCAGCAGATGGATGGGCTCATGTCAGAATATCACTTTCAGAAGCTCCGCGCCTCTTGTCACTTCAGCTAGAGCCTTGAGGGCTTCTCTTCTGTCCTGGACCTTGCAGTTATTTGCTTCCATTCTCCTAAAATGATTGGGAGGTATGATGGTCTTTTGTACTCTGGAAACGAGCTTTTTTTTTCTAGCCAGGTCATTCTAGCTATTATGTGGCTGCATTACTTATGGCTTTATGTGGTGCAGATACAGCCAGCGCAATTCTGCCGGCGGGACTGGGGAAATGAATGGAGCCTGAATCACACCTCAAGGAGCACGGCTAAAATTTTAAGGCTAAAATTGAATATCCGGCAGAGTCAGCAATGATCACCTGCCTGGAAGTGCCCCCCCGGAGGTTAGGGAGTGAGGTGTGGTGATGACAGGCCATTTCCACTCTGGAAGAGAGATAGCATGGGGGTGGACACGGGTCCACCAGCAGCTCTGCAATCAGCATCGCCGGTCCGTCGTTTCACATTCACACCGGGAGCCTGAGCAGACTTATCAATCAGTGCACTAATTAAATATTAAATTACTGCCATGTTATTGTTGTTGTTGGCATTTTCATTGCCACCGTTTTAATTACCGCTTATCACAGCAGCACAAAGAGGCTGTGGCTGAGGGGACCCCCTCCCAGTTAGGCTGAAAGCAGTACAGGAGGCAGAGCTGTGGGGGTTTTCGGTAAAACTTGATAAGACTCCGCCATCCGCACTCGGATTCCGCGGATTTTCCGTATTTAGCCAGGAGACCAGTGTGAGGAATGTGAGGAGATTGGTGGGAGCAGCCGATCGGCTGGAGCTGGGGGCCTGCCCTGCCGCCGTGATGGGAGATGTTCCGAGCCCAGCTTCGGCCTGCTCAGCCAGGAGGGCGGCGCCACACGTGGTCACGTGACCATGCCCCTCATGTTTCTGCATCCTGACCGAGGCACTGAGCATCAGAGTCCGCAGCAGCTTCAGCCCATGTCCTGTTTCCAAGTCTTTGGTTTGAAAACAAGGGTGTAGATTTGCGTGTGGAGAGTAAGGGTATGTTCCTACCACCATTGAGGGAGAACTGGGTATGTCTACATGGGTGGGGGGGTCGGAGCAGATTTGCCCTGTACCAACATTGAAATCAAACCTACAATCTTGTGTGAAAATATCCTGAAACTTTCATTATAAACAGTATAACCCAACAACTGAATCTAAAATAATCAATTCTGTTGAATGAATTATTAACTTACGATCACAGAGTCATGCTTAATCAATCATATTCATGACAGTTCTGATGATCCTGGTATAGACTGGTGTTGTCTGATTTATGGTGTATCCACTGTTGTTTTTACTGACCACGCCAAGAGCATAAATTTGAGCATGCGGTCCCAAGTGATTTACCCGCTACAGCAAGGATTTTTAAGTAATTGTATCTGGCATGAGAGCATTACTCTTGGCGGAACGGCTACTGTCCTTTGTTGCTTTTGCTGCAGTGAAATCGGAGCACGGAGGGGGGACGTGGGGCCCTCGCTACCCGCTGAGCGTCACAGAAGTATGGTGGTGCCTCTGACGGCTTTTCTTTGCATGTCTTGGGAAAAAGGAATGCCTCGATTCTATCTTCCTGAAAACTCTTTTATGAATGAGTCACGGGCCTCTCTAATCTGCCTCTTCTCGTGCCGGTCTATGTTTTTCGTCACGTCGGGCATATTAATGTAACGGCTAGACTAAAAAACGGGGATGATATATATTGAACGCGAACAATGAGAAGTCTGCGAACTTGTATATCAGACATTTCTGTCAGTTATCCACTCTGCATGCGCTTCACCTCCTACAAAGGGATAAAGAAGCACAGGTGAGGACAAGAAAAAGTAGCATGCAGCTTTTCTGAAGCGTGTGAGAATACGGCCATCCCAGGACCCCGGGCATTAAGTGGAAGGGCAGTCAGTTTCCTACAATTCATGAAGTAATTTGTTTCTCTATTGCATGTCTGACATTCATTCTGCTGTACTTCTGCCCTGTCTGAGCCTACAATGGCAGAAACCATGGCTAATGGGATGCATTATTCAATTTGTGCATCTGCAAAGGCTCTTAGGAAATTCAGTAATAATTTGCTCCATCCAGGGCAATAAAGGAACCCGGGCATCCGATGCAAAAATGACTCTTTTAATTCAGTGCTACTTGAATGTGCATTTTCATAGGAGTGTTCATCCCCTCCTAAGTGCTCGTGCAGCCTCAAAGAACTCCTTGCGTACCCACGTACCTCCAGATTAATGCGTCTACTTGCCCCTGTTGAAGAAATGTCCAGCCTATCTTACTGAAAGGACAGTTTTTCCAACCCACTGAGGCCCACTGTCATTGGTAGTAATATGTTACATTTATGTAACAGAGCTTCGGTCCAGCGTGATGTATGATTGAGAAGGCAAGGTCAGACAATCTCAGGAACAAGGGATCGAGGGCATTGCTCAAGGGCCCAGCAGTGAAATTTCTCTGTTGGCCCTGGGATCTGAACCCATGACCTTCTGATTATGGGTACAGCATTCTAAACCAAATAGGCTCAAACAGCCTCTGCTCTCTGACACTTGTCTTACTGAAAAACATTACTGCCAACTAGAGGCTATTTCCGATTCATGTCATAGAGGTTTTAACATGCCCAGCTTTTTGTATTTTAATTGTTGCCCCTAGTTTGGACCAAACATTGTCACCCTTATTGCATTGGTCTCTTCCAGTAAGCTCCCCAGCTGGGCTAGAGCAGTGGTCCCGAAAATCTTCTATGTGACGGAGAAGGCCTGGAACTACTACCCCTACACCATCACAGGTGAGACCTCAGGCAAGGCGGCGATAAGATGACAGGTAATGACTAGATTCCCTGGGCAAAGGCTAAAACTGGGGGAGGCTTTATGGGCCATTGGTACAGGTACATTGGAATGCTTCTAGGTCACATATTCTATCTTGCTCTCTGCACACACATATACTTCAGAATAAAGCTTGGGGTTCAAGCATTAGGTCAGTCATTTATCTGATGCCTCTAGAGCGTTTGAGAGGGTTACCAATCTTCCTCAAGGGCCAAACAGAGATACAAGGATTCTGCTGAGGATGGGATTAGAACCAACCACCTTCCGACCTCAGGCACCGAGGATTAACCCACTGAGCCACACACTGTTCCCCAAATGCTGTAACTGCATTGGTTGGGATCGGTCGAATGGATGCACTGGAAAACAAAAATGATTTCTTGTGTGCCCACTTAAGATAAATGCTATGAATTACATAAGCAGCTTGTTGTCATTGGCAGTGCAAGATAGCATAAGAGAATCTGGCTATTCCTGAGCAGTGTGGTGACTTTGTATCAACAAGCTTCCCAGTTACAGCGTGCAGGGAAAGCAGTTGGCTTAGTGACGGATGACCAAGAGGCACAGTTCCTGCCTTCCCTGTACGAGTATGAAACTGAAGATGAGTACGCTGAGGGGAAAAGTGCCATCAAATGCCAGAACATGTGAAAGTGCAATCTATATTAATTATGAAAAAATGAAGAAATGTCCTTTGTTCGCAGTGTGACTGGCATGTGTAAGGAGAGCGGTTTGGAATAACACCACTGATGGCTGAGCCCAACTGGGCCGGCCTGATTCTCTCCACTGGGAAACTGGGTATTCTCAGCAGTGCTCTCTGCAAGCCTGTCTACCGGTCGCCCAGCTGCCTAACAATCACACTGTGCTGACTCATGTATCCCAGTTACCGTCCAGCCTTAAACACCCATCACAAATCACCGTCCTATATATGCCATGTAGGGTGTGAATGAGACTGAGAAAGTCAGTCTGGTATTGAGAAGGAGTGGGCAGCTTGACCCGGACTTGGTGTCTGCAGTCCTCTTCTTCCTTGGTTTTCTTTATCAAGCGATCTCTGTAGCCGATGCTGAACTGTTGATTTTGTTCTCTCTCTCCTTCCCTATCACGCCGATCCCATCCCGACATGACTGCAGAGTACACAGTGAGTATCTCCTCTGTATCTCCTATCGATCCACGGGCCACTATCGGCACCTCAGCTTGGGGAAAACATGCCTAGAAATTAAATTAAGTTAGTAGACCGCATTGTCACAGTGGTATATGAGAATGGAGGGGTGCCTCGCTGATCGGTGGGATTAGAAAAGCGTGCTCTTCTTTTGTGTTACTCTGCTGCGTAATTCTGATTTCACAGCCAATGTCAGGCTGTCTCTCGGTCCTTTCTGCCGATGGCTAATGTATCCAGGTGACTGGGAGTGCGTGCTGAACGCAGGTGCAGGAATTATTTAAAGTATCCCAGCTCCATTTACCAATATAACATATATTTCATAAATCTTCTTAACACAGAGGGGTGCAGACTCAGCAAATAGTATTTCTGGGACAGGCTGTATATTTAATTAATTTACTTTGTCTAAGAAAACTTTGTCTTGCAATGCAGCAATTTGCACAAGTTTGCTTTAAGATAAAAATGAAAAAGTTTTGGGTAATGGGTAATAAAATCCATTTTTTTGTTAAACCTAAAACAAATAGTTTCCAAATCCGCTCGCAAAGCCAGTTGGTTGGCTTAGCAATGAAGTGATACTTACAAGCGAACCAAAACTTTCATGGTTGATACCATAATAATATTGTAATAATGTGTTTTTGCTTAGCAAATGCCCTTTACCAGTTTATAGATGAACAAGATGCACCATATAGTCTTGAATTGAGTTGCATAATCTATACACCAGGTCTATTCAAATCATGGTCCTCAAGGGCTGAGCACTGTTGATTTTCCATTCCTTTTCCTGTGAGCCAGGTGTGAAGCCTCTATGGCCAATCAGAATCAGTAATTATTAAACTAACTCCCTGGGAGAACTGAAAACAAGGCTTGGATTTGGAATCGAGGTCCAGATTTGAAGAGCCCTGCTCTACACAGATCTCTTCTCCATTTGTTGGACATGTCACATGATCGCAATAAACCAATCTGCTTGACGAAGCATTTGGTCCATCCAATGACTTTAATATTGTCGTGGAATGGAGCGGGGAAGCAGGAGCAGGGAGATGGAGAGTCGGGAAACAAGGGTTTATTAAGAAAACACCAAGGACCATAACAAGACGGGCGTTAATGACTGGACAGGGGAAAACATACCTAACGCAGACTTAAATACATCAACAACTAGGGGAAACAGCTGATCACACGGGGTAGATGAGGGGGTGTGGCACACGGGAGGATCGTACGAGCGGGGCAGGACAAATATTCTCCAAGACGTTCATTAACATGTCTAAAGCAGCACCTAAATGTGAAGGTCAGTGTCTACTTTGCTGAAAAAATGTGGGATTAATAAATAAGGAAAAGGCTAAGCATGCTGCAGATTTTTAAGGATAAAAACACGCTGTAAGCTGCGCCATTAAATCCCCTCCCACACGCCGCATTTACTTGAGTGTGTGGTCATTCACACATCTCCAAAAAGGGTGCTGGGCCCGTGCTTCCGTCGTCATGAATCTTGGGCTTATGGCTCAGTAATTAGCTTCTGAATGTGGGTTGTCTTTGGACTTCACCATTCATAATAATGGATGAATGGATAATTCCATTGTACAAAACTGGCCCTTAGACCTAAAGTAGAAAAAAAGTGAATATAGTCGTTATATAATATGATGAAAACCCAAATAGCTCCAGAGGTCCAAATCAGACATTGTACTGAACCATTTTGCTGTTTACTCGCCACTTACATGGTCATTACTTGCCACGCCCACCTTCAGATCAGCTCAAAGGATACTAAATACATTTCAGCCCCTTCTGGACAATGTGTCATTAGTTAGCCTCAGTGGCCTGCAGGCTTGTTCTGGTTTTCCCGGTTCCTGGTTTCATGTCTGATGTCTTGGTCCTTGAGTTTTGGATTTACTAGTTTATCATTCTCTGGCTTCTGGTTTAGCGCTATGTTTTGGATCCTGTTTGCCAACCACATGACCTTGTTTAGTCCTTCAACACTGTCCATTGCAGTACCGACTGTAGCTCAGTGTGTGAGTCCCAGTTAGCCGCCTCTGCTGCGTGCCTCAGAGCCGCCCAAACCCAGTCAGCGCCGAGTGTTCAGAGGCACGCCAGCTGGAGAGAAAACGTCTGACATGGAGAAAACCTGAAAACCTCAGTGCGTGCAGTCGGAGGTGTACCATGTGATCGGCAGTGTTAAACTTTGATTTTTCTATAGCTCTGTTCTGTATTCTTGACTCATTGAGACACCAGAGGCAACGTACCACAGCATATAAGCATTTTAGCACCCAGTAAAGCAAGAGTCCAGCCATTAACTCTCCACACAGAGCCAGAAGCCACCCTGCAGTGTCATTTTCCTTTGTCAGCAGTGCTAATAACTGTGACAGTGCTTATGAAATATACCAGTGTATTCAGGTGCTGCTTCAATCCCTCAAACATAATGTTCTGATCAAGAAACAAAAGGCAGTCTTTAGGATCACGAGTTTGTTCTCTGAGACTGTGGCTGCTTAGCGCTGACATTCACTGCGCCGTCCCGAAGCCAGTGACGCCGCACTGCCTCAGAGATTATTCATGAAAAGCTGCGTTGTAGCACGGATCCGCAAGCCTTGTGTACTCACACGCTCCTCGCAGTAGCGTTTGATGAACCGTGACAGTCGGGGGCCAAATGATTCGAACAACCAAAATAAAGAGAACCTTGGGGGGGGGGGGGGGGGGGTCCTGATGGCCTGTTTGCTGCGTGAGCTCATGTGGGAATCATCTCTGACTCAATGTTATTTAACAGCGTTGCGTCTGCTCAGGGGTCGGCCCGAGAGATGCGTCGATTCGCAGGAAACCCAGCAGAACGTGCTTCAAGCCGACATGCAGGGTGATAACGAGTGACTGGTGTTGATTGGTGGAAGGAAAAGGAGCCACATTGATTTAGAGAAGGAATAAGGTACGTGATTGGCTAAACAGCTGTGCCTGAGCACTGAAGGCGACACCCACAGTGGGCGACCTCACACGGCCTTGGCACAGCCGCCCGCGTGTCCATGACCTTGTTTGTCCCTGATCAGGAAGAGGCTCCTTCCTGGGGTGTTACGATCAGTGCTAGCAGGCATGTCCTCCCATCAAACCCCTACCACCCGCCAGCTCCCTTACCGCATGGTCCAAGCTAGGATGGCACCGGCTTTCTGTAGGTCTGACTACAGCACCAATCCACTTCTTCCTGTCGTGTATTTTACACCCGCATGCCAAATGGACCTGGCGCACCATGCTGGCTTTTTCTTGGAAGGATGTGTGAAGGAAGGGGCCTCATAAAATTAGCAGGAAAAGGTACAAAAGGAGCTAAAGCACTTTAATAGGCCCGACGCGGGCCCTATGTGACCTTATCAAGTCGTTAGTCTAATAAGTACCTACAGCAGTACCTACAGCATTTTCTGTTTTAAATTTATAATGACATAGATCAAAGGCCTCCTGGGCTGAACACAACTGACTCATGAACTCCTTTCTGGCCTGAGCCAGTAAAGATGCTTTTGTTTCCTGCCACTTTGTGCTGTGTGAACACGTGACGCTTTTTGAGAGCATTTTTTAGATGCATATGCTTTAATGTGTGCTACTGTGGTATTGTCAGACTGATTATCTGAGTAGGAAAGAGTTCACCTTTGTATTTGATTAAATATTATTTAAGTTAGAGGAAAAAAACTAACATCTGCATGGTCTGTTTGTTTAGTTCACTTCATGAAATTACGAAATAACAGCGATTATTATCACCCAGACGGAGACAATTAAGAAAGGATGGCTTATTTTCCCACAGCACAAGCAAGACTATCAGATGATCGGGTTTCTTCTTGTACACACATGGTTCAGCCTCAGTCTGAGCTGTTTTCTGTCCTCGGATTCCTCTTGGTGAACCAAAGCATGAGCACCCCCTAAAGGCATGTTGAGGGCATGCACCTTAATGCCAATCGGCCAGCACTGAATCTCTTGTATGATGTTGTGCAGATCTCAGTGCCACAGACCCCCAGTGGCTGACAGGGGCAGGTGGGAAAGGAGCAGCCGCTTTGCTGGAACACTGCAGAGAGAATACCGAGTACTGAGTATAGCGAGTACGAAGTACTTTGTAAAAATCGATTCTCGTTTAAGTGTGCATCTATCTCACATAATGGCCTAAGACATCAAGACCTGCCAGGGAGGGCCAAGGAACCATGGAGATTAATTGCCCCCCCCCCCCCCCAGGTCTCCCTCAGGCTCCTCCTCCACGCACCACAAGCCTCCCCCCCACACGCTGTCCTCCCATTGATTACCTCCCATCGCCATTTCCTGACCGTGCTCTTCTCTTTCTGTACTGACAGCCCCCCTCCCCCAACCATCGCATGGGCCAGGAGGTCATATTGACCCGGCCTGCTATCAGGGAATAGCAACCTGGGGGGGCTTGTGGCTCTACATGGTGAAATAATGACCCTCTCGATCTATCAGGGGGTCCTTTTTTTTAAAAAGATAAGTAATTTAATACGTGATGCATCATCTCCCCAGCATCCACAGAGGTGCTTGCTGCTCCCTGTAAATGCTACCAGCACTGCTTCACAGTCCCTGGGATTCCAGATTGAATTACTGCATTCTGCCCCTAACTGGAGCGAGCCATTTTCGCACTGCATCTCCAGATCCGTGAGATCTTGCTGAGAGGCTCTGATCAATGGACCTCAGCTGAATTGTAGTCCTTTGGGTTGCGTCTGCCTTGGGGCCCCCAGGGGACATTAACACCTGCATTAATGCCGGCGATTGTGGACGGTGTCTTTCCAAAGTCATCGCAAGGTTGACCTCGTTATCGGCGCTGGAGCAAGACGAGGCTGGAGAAGGTGGACCTGCCGATGCTGGAATCACAGGGGTTTAAGGTCTCTCATTACTCTGGAATGTGCTTTTCTACTTCACTCAAAACATGGTCACGCCCTTTGGCTCTAACCATTTGGAAACAACTTAATGATGAGGGGTCAGTGAAGACAGGCGCTGGAATGTAAAACATTTTTTCTCTATCAGTGAAACAGGCAACACCCAATTTCGGTCTTAGACGAATCTTTAAAATGTTTGGGGTGACTTTTGCGTAAAATCTTGCTGTCTTTTCAGTGCTCATTCTTGCCGAAGTTTTCCATCCACATAGAAACCAAGTATGAGGACAACAAAGGCAGCAACGACCATGTGAGTATGAGGAGGTGATGGTGTTATGATGCTTCAGTGCAGCTCTTCCTTAGGGAAACACTGACAGACACACGGCGCGGCTAGAGGACGACACGCATAGTGTGCTGCTGAAACCTTCAAACAGCTTGATATAAAGATGTAGGTCCCCCACCTAGAACCTCTAGCATTTTATTGGGTCCTGATTGGCTCAACGTGTCTGCTAGGCGTCAATGCCACAAAGCTGCAGGAGCCCCCTGTCCGAAGTGGACCACCCTAGGCTGTCAATTCAAGCTGTTGCTTGACTAAAGCAAAGCGATTCTCAGTTATTTCCCCAATGGTCATGTAACACGCATCAGGAAGCACTCTAGGTGGGCAGCATTGCTATCAGCGCCTAGGTCTAGGTCTGGTCCAGGGACATGGACCAGAGCTGGTCTCACCTCACATTCCCTTAACCTGCAAGTTCAGACAGAAGCCACCGCCTCTCCACCCCACCCAAGAAAATAACAAAAAATAACAAATGACAGTAGATTTTAAAAGCGTGCAAGGCGGTACTTGACTGTAGGAATGATTTGGCCTGAAGCAGTTTAATCATGGCAAAATAACACATCTGCCATATCCTCCTTATACACAGATCCCTGGATACCGTTTTACTTTTTATGATATGTGTTATAAGTTCATAGATATAGATATCATCATGCACCTTCATTTCTCAGCCTCCGACGGCTGTATCGCCTGACCTTCTCCGGCAGCTGCTGTCCTGCACTATCAAGCCATTTTTGTATAGCTTGTGTCACCAGGTCACATTCTTGTAAAACATGAGAGAATAATTACATTTATTCTAATCCTAGCATGTTTGGTTCCCTGTTTTTGGCTGGAGAAGAAGTAAATTATCGCAAAGCACTTTGTACAACAGGCGGTGCTTAAAATTTGATCGATCGCTAATCGTTTCATTGGTTAAGAGATCCATCCTAGTCAGGGTCAGAGTTTCTCCCTGCGGTCTGATCACAAACTATCTCTATAAACTCCATTAACCGTGCAACCCTCAACCTTTAATTTAAAGACTTGCTGTGTCGTGCTCAAGTTTTATTGGACCTGAGCAAATGGGTAACAAAGCACAAGAGGAATGCTCAAAAAAAAGCATGTTTTAACAGGAATGTGTTGCCAGCCTCCAACTGTTCACATATGACTGCAGAGGCCCCCCCTTGGAGACAGAGATAGCAGCTTGCATTAGTCAGCATCACCGCAGGCTAGAAGCCCCCAGCGCAAATGTTCCTGTCTTGCCTGTCATTTCAGATCTTCGACTGCGAAACCAAGGACCAAGAGAGAGAGGTGTGCTTTGTCGACATTGCCTATGACGAGATTCCTGAGCGATACTACAAGGAGTCAGAGGTAGGGCACAGAGCATGTTCCAGGGGTGGGGTGGGGGGGGGGGGTTGTTGTTACGGTAATCCTGGGGGTCACAGCCTGGTTGGCCATGCTGATGACCAGTCTTAGAACAATGTCAGCCAATACCCCCTAGGGCAGGGTTTCCCAGTTCGGCCCTCTGGGAACCTCAGAGGGTCCACATTTTTCCTTCCTCCCAGGAGCAAAAACATGGACTGCCTGGGGGGGGGGGGTCCCCGTGGAGCAGATTGGGAAACGCCCCCCTAGAATAGTTCTGGGCATTGCTCAGGTGCCCACTGGTGGTATGGTTACTCTGCCAGTCATGGGATTTGAACCCTTCACCAGCATTTCAGGCCAGTTTCCCGCTCTCTCAGATTTCAGTGTCACCCATCTGCCATTTATTCATTTCGCTGTGTTACTCTCTCTGCTGCGTCCATTTCCCTTGATGAATCCCAGTTTCTGGTTTCTGTGCTGAATATTGCATGGAAATGGTAACAGTATGAGAGCAACCCCTCCCCCCGATTTCCACCTCGCCAGTTCCTCAAATCGGGGTGGGGGGGCTGTGTCTGAGATTGGGCCTCTGCTCACTCTGCTCATCCCGTGCAATGACAACAGTGTCCCCAATTACATATGACAGCCTAACCGAGGGACCCCCAGGGAGGGGGGAGCACCCAGCATTATCCAATCGCATTATCCCCACGCTGGACTGTATCTGTTTTCCAGCTCTGCTTGGCCTGGGCCCCATTGCTTGCACAGTGGGAGAATCATTCTTTATGACAGCGCCTCTCTGGTGCAAAGCTCAGACTCAAAGGCGACTTTTCCACTGTTTGAGCCACTAACTACAGGAAATGTGTGGCTCTGAGCTGGGGGTCTGGGGGAGGATGAAAGCCTTTAACCCTAATTTTTCTAGGGGATGTTGGCTGACTCTCATTGCCTCTCAGACTGGCCATCTGCCATATGGGGCATTTCCATAGTGAGCCAAAGGGGCTGTGGGCTGCAAAATTTGTGGTGGGAGGGGCCTCCTCCCCCAGTAGGGGTTACGTATGTATGTGTGGTGAGCCTGTATGGCGATTTCCAGTCTCAGTCCTGCCCCGCTCACCTGTACGCTGCTTTGGACAAAAGCGCCAGCTGATTAAATGCCACCGCGGATGGTCGACCCTTGTAGTTATTTCCGTATCGGCACTAACCCTTTTGCCAGCATGCCAGTTAGCCTTCTCGGAATGGCGAGGTTCCCCGGCCGCAGCTCTTAGTGCCCCGTGTCGCCGTGGCTCCCCGCAGGATCCGCGCCAATTCAGGTCGGAGAAGACGTCACGAGGGCTGCTGCAGGAGGGCTGGCGGGACACGCAGGAGCCCATCATGTGCTCCTACAAGCTGGTGACGGTTAAGTTCGAGGTGTGGGGTCTGCAGACTCGCGTGGAGCAGTTCGTGCACAAGGTCAGTGGTACGACGGCGTCCGGCTGGGGGGGTCCGGGCCGAGACGCAGCTCTCCTGCCCCTCTCCAGAAGGAGGGTCCTATTGGGGGGGAGGGGGGGGTGGCACTGCTCGTATTTCTGGTTTTCCTATTTATGGGCATGAAGCAGCAAGCACCACCCAGCAATGATGGGTGCTAAAGCATTTTCATCTGTCGTTTTAACCCCCCAGGTTGTGCGGGACGTCCTACTACTGGGACACAGGCAGGCCTTCGCCTGGGTGGACGAGTGGATCGGTAGGTTCACCTTCACGCATGCAACCCCCCCCCCCCCTCCCCGTTTCCTCCTGCTGTCATGAATGGTGACGTAACACAGCTAATCTCTGTGTATGTGCAATATAATGCCATCTGTCTGAAAGGGCCTAACGTTAGTATTCGTCTCTCACATCAAAGTCGGTTATCAAGTGACCTGATTAACAAAGGCTTTTGTTTTATTATGAGGTGGAGAGGATTGATACAGGCAGACAGTCTAGCTTCTTATACAAACGGATCATATTACCGCTGCTCTTGTCATCATTCGGTATTCCACAGTTTTTTAGAATAATCGTTTCATTGAGTCTCAGGTGAATGAGACGATTTGGACATGGAACACAGAGAGGCATTGTGGGTAATTCATTTACACCACCTGATGTGAAGAGCAGCTCCTCCGGGGTGGAATCGACAGGCGATACATCAGGTCCGATTTCCATCTCACATGGACGAAAGCCAAGGGGCGGTGTTTAACCTCAGAGCCAGAGAAGTGTTTGATTGGCACCGGGGTGGGGAGCAGACAGCCGTCGATACCGGCCTGTGATTGGAGCAGACAGGAGCTAAGATCAGAGCAGAAGCCAAGTGTGGACAGCATCTCCAGGTCAGAAGACAAGTTCGGAAAGAGACGGGCCGTGATTACGGGCGGTCGCCTTATCCAGTGGCGCTGGAGTCCATTTCCTTCGCCGCTGGTGGGAATGTGATTTATTGGTAATGAACAGTGGGGCGTCATGCTCCATTCAAACGCCATGACGGCCAAAGCACCACGGCCCCCCCCCCGCGCTCAGATATTGATTTCTGTCCTTTTCTTCTCTCCCTGAACCAAACCATGAAAGCCGTAATTACAGAAGCATATAAAACGGGCCCGTGTCTGAGTGCAGCGCAGTGCAGGGTGAGGTGGGGTGGGATGGTGCCTTTCATCCTCCCCTGGTCTCCCAGCTCAGAGCCCATGGCACTGGGGCAGAGACCTCGCTCCCCAAACCTGCCGTTTTTTAACACCTGTCAGTGTCGTGGTACAGAAGCTCAGAACACGTTTCACATTTACCTTAAACCCAGATGCGGTCACTCGAAACGGGAATTGCATTTAGTTTGTCTACAGAACCTTTTTATAGTGACATGTAAATAGCGTGGCGTCCTAAATGAGTCACGAATGTCGCATTTGTTGCCAGTGGAAATGCGACGGGCCTCTTTGCATTCTGACGGGGATCCGTGGGCGGGGCGCGGTAACCAGAGAGCGTGTGCGGGGGTGGTGGCAGCGTGCATGTGCCAAACTGGAGTCCCTTTGCCAAGCTGTGTTTTTATCGGCTCACTTTCACTGCGCTGATCCATTTTGCCGCTGCAGTGCCGTCTGAGCACTGCTGCCCCCCCCTTGGGGAGGTTCCCTCTTAACAGAGCTGGCTGTGGGAGTCACTGGCAAGGCCCCCTAACGGACGTCTAACTCACTGTGTAGCACAAGCTGCCTAAAGGCCTCTGACCTCCTTTGTGTCCCCCGCCGTCTCCGCTGGCTTTCCCATCTTCCCCCTTCCGCATCATAGCATGGTGTGCCCGGTCTCAGGGACCCCCTACCTGCCCGTTCTCTGTTCCTCCCAGCTGTCACTGAGACCCTGTTCCAGGCAGGCGGTCACCGTGACGTCCTCATGGCAGACAGCCGCTCGGTCGTCCACCTGCTGACCCCTGTTGCCTTTCCTTCTTTTTCATACAAATGAGAAATGAGTATCCAGCTCTGATCATCAGTAAGGAAAAAGCATGTTTGGGTTGCTATAGAAAGCTGTGGGATTATTATTCCAGCCAGTAAAGTCAGAAACCGCATTAGAGTGTCCAGAACTACAGAGCAGGAAATCTAATGGGCAGCCTTTGTAAGAATTAACTAGAAAACAAATGGTGATTGTTGAACAGAGTCTGTTGATGTGTCCATGCACTGCACTCACATTCCAGCCAATTTTTTCCACTAACCCCTCTGAGCTTTGCTTTGCGACGCTTAAAGGTAAGTGCGTAAGAAAGAAATGGACACGAAGCAAAATGCAAAGCCTTGCCTTGATTCTTCTGCCTAATCTGGAAAGCTTTTCATCCTCAAATGAAGTCAGAGGATCTTTGAAAGCCTGCATTTTTGAAGATCCAGTCCTCCTGGAAATGCTCCCATCTCTGAATGACATGTCTCCCAACTTCCCCTGGATCATTTGCTTTCCTGCACCTACCGTTCCTCTTCCTGAAGCCCTTTATCTTCCTTGCCTTCTTTCCTGCCCTCGCCTGACTTAGCTCCCAGCAGCACAAGCCCAGTTGCATTGTGGGAAAATAGCTCTGCCCCATCTGCTTCCCCCAGCTTACCAACCTCTGGCACCTTCTAACTATCAGCCAAGGCCCTGCTCTCCTCCAGTTTCCCCTCCCCCTCTACCTAGGTCTGTCTGGAGTGTCCTAACAGGAGGTGCCAACGTCTTGAATTTTTGCAGATATGACTTTGGATGACGTGCGGGAATACGAGAAACAAATGCATGAAAAAACCAACATTAAGGTTTGCCATGACCAGCAAGAACATTCCACAAATTCACCTTCACTGGATGAAATAGAGATCCATGCCAAAGCAAGTGTATGTGTTTCATTTTGTTTGTACCTTTATGATCTACTACAGTGTTTCCCAACCCGGTCCACGGGGAGCCCAAGACAGTCCAGGTTTTTGCTCCCTCCCATGTGGACTGTCTGACGGAGCTGGGAGGAAGCAAAAATGTGGACTGTCTTGGGGCCCCCGAGGACCGGGTTGGGAAACGCTGATCCTTCATGCCTCGCCTCCCTTCTGTCTTTTTCATACTTTAAATCGCCACCCAAATAGTCTCCAGCTCCTTTCTTTGTAGAAAATACTTTCAGTACTAAACTTTCAGTCCTGGATTTAACTGCTATAGAACCACGCAAATGAGCATTAGGAGTCACAGGCTAATCATGCTGATTTTTTATGAATGAAAGAACAATATTTCATACACATGTTGATGTGCATGTTGGCTAGTCTGGCTATTCTTCGCTTTGCTCGAGTGCTTATTTACCTGAAGCTTATGATAAACTAAGTGTTACATCAGACAAAACAGTGTATTCTCTGTACATGCACATGCTATGTGACGGATCTGAGGAAATGACATGAAATCTAACACTTTTGCTTCTGGCCTTTTTGTTTCCTTCTCTCCGAAAGACATGACAATGGATGAGGTGAGAGAATTTGAACGCGCCACTCAAGAAGCGACCAATAAGAAGATCGGGATCTTCCCCCCATCCATCTCCATCAGCGAGACCCCCCTGGCATCTTACGCCCGCAGCGGCCCCTCCAGTGCCCCCTCCACCCCCCTCACCACTGAGGCGCCCGAGTTCCTGTCCGTGCCCAAGGACCGGCCCCGGAAGAAATCGGCTCCTGAGACGCTCACACTGCCCGACCCCGCAAGCAACGAGCTGAACCTCCCCCAGCCCTCATCCTCGGCCTGTCATTCCAGTCCCCAGCCGCCACAGTGACCACCCCCCCAGAAAGACACAACCACACCGACCCCCTCTGCCCCCCTCACATATACCTAGGGTTGCAAAATTCTAGGAATATTCTTGTTAATTCCCATACTTTCCCGTTAATTCCCATGGAAAGTTTCTAATGTGGAATATTTCCAAAATTCCCCAGCTTAACTTCCCATGGAATGGAAAGTTTCGGGAAAATTTCCAGAAATTTTCCAGCCCTTTGCAACCCTACGTATACCTACATGTGTGGTTCTCTCTGCAGGTCCTCTTATCTTCCACACTCCATTAATCTTCACACCCTTAGCCTGTACTTCAGTGATTCATCTCCAAACTCTTTGGCCACATTACAGTGATTAATGGCTGAACTCGCTAGCCATACTTTGGTTATTTATTTCCAGGCTTGTTGTCGGTACCCGAATTAATTATCTCCAAACACACTGCCTATGTATGATGAGTATATTTCAAAACTCATTGACCAGGGCCCAGATTTCCCGCGTTCAGTCTCATGGGACAGCCCTCCGAAATGCCAAGCCAGTCTGAGATGTGCCAGTGTTCTGTTCCAGCCATATCCTGAAACACAACAGGACCAGAATGCAATCGCTGTTGATCTTCCATGGTTTGTTTTGTAATTGTCCAGTAATTCCTCATGAAATCACAAGTGTATGTACATACTTGCCGCTATTGTATTGCTGACTATCATGACTAAGTAATATCTTATATAATATCATATATACCATATGAGTCAAAAATAGGTTTTCTATATCATTTTATGTCATATTTGTCTGTAAATATTTGAAAACGAAACAAAAAACACATTATATACTCAATGAAACATGAGGATCAAGGTGGTGGGTCATTATCTGGCTAAACTATGCAGGACTTTCCTGCTCAATCAGCTGTAATCCTGATGGAATGTTGGAGTAAGGTAGGTTGTTTTAGGCTGCTGTTGATTTTGTAAAGACCATTAATACTGTCACCGGCAAAGCAGACCCAGACCGTGATCTGGCCTCCTCCAAGCATCACAGTGGGAACCACTCATGCATATCGCATCACTTACATCTTATAGCATCTTACAAATGCACAGCAATTAGCAATTAACACCACCTTCAACTACTGTTAATAGACAACTGTTTGCAGTTCAATTCACTGATAATTATGGTTTCAATTAGGTGTAATGAAACTTAATGTTACTTATCTAGTGCTACATTTATCTCCTCTTAACGAGTAAGTACATTAGATAAGTTCATTAATTCGTAGAACTAATGGATAAGTAGTGATAAGTCCTCAGGTTGTTTTTACTCGAACAAACCTTCTTATTGGTCCATTAGAATCACTATTACCAGTATCTAGTGGGTAGATAATGATTATGTACATTATAAAGTAATGGTTAACTAAAGTTTTTGGTTAATATGTTAAGTGAGAATTGGTTCATGGTTAATTCAGAGCATAATAGTATATTATCTGTGACTCCTGAAGTCATATTTACCCCTCCTAATTGCTGGACAAATACATACCAAACTGTGTATATATCTGTATCATTTTGTCTTTGAGCAAGACTCCCACCCAAACATAAAGATATGAAAATTACAGCCAGGTACAATCTCAGTGTCTCAGGTCTCTGCCGCTCAGCTGCCTACCCCGTGCTGTTAATATACAAGCCATGACGCCCAGTTGCTGTTCAAAAGAGGTTTATTGTAGTTGTACTTTTATATGTGTACAGAAATATAAATATCTGCTTTCATCCACAAAGCTCAGAATGGTTATGCAGGGAGTGCAGAACACAGAGCTGAACTCAAATGGCCTGCAGACCATATTAATAATCGCTAAATTCTTTGAACTGCTGAAGAAGGGTCACTTTAAACCTTAATGTTGTTCCTCTTAGCTCATCTCTGGAGCTGCGACGGCAAACAGAGTTCAGGTCTATTACATGTGAACTATTGTGTACAGCAGTTTCCTTTTGTGTTGCCTTGAAGCTCAGTGTCTCTAGAATTCAGAATGAACTTGACTGTTCTTCCATTATCTCCATCAGATACATTGAACTTTGTGAACATTCTGGGTCATTGCGACTGTTCAGGGCTTTTTATTTGTATCGTCTCGATCAGAACAAAAGCTGAAACACGATGGTGCAGAAAATGGGGCAAAACAAATAGAGCATAGAGATTTACCAATCATGACTGAAAGTACCGTACATAGATATGGTAGGCTAATATATCATTACTTGAGACTTCCATTACAAAGAAGATTCCTGTATAAAGTACATTTTTATTCCTTGCTGTCCTTGGAATGCCTGTTAGTCACGCTTGCTGGTGTAAGAGCATTTTGGCTAATAATAATGTTTAATAAAGACATTAATTCACATTGAGTTGCTCAGTTTATACCCATTTTTTTCATTTTGATAATTGTTGGACACTGTTACCGGGGAGACAGAACCGATAGACGCAAGCATTCATGGAGTGACTTCTGAATATAAACTGTTCAGTCTATGGTGGTTTTTTTCTGCCGCATGGAATCTTTGCGCATATATTTATAGATATATATATATGTATAGTGTGTACATGTATCTAATATGGAGGGGTTTGTTGGTGTTACTGTGGAAACTGTGGAAAACATGAATGCCAGTATAAAAGGCCGTATGCTCTGGTAATGCAGAGTTTCTTCAGAAACCAAGCATGCTCTGAGGAGACTGTTCTCCACACCGTGCCTCTGCATGTGGATCTGTCCTCTGACCTCTATACCAAATCTGTACGATACTTGTATAGCATCGAAACGTCCAGTCCTTTTTTACATCGGGTTGCATGTCGCTTCTCACAAAGTTGAAGGCGACGGTAAACCTTTCCTGTGTCACAACCACGCGTCAAAGTGCATTGAGCTGCACAGAGTATGAACAGATTTGCACGGAACGGCACATTTGGTGCACTACAAATGCTTTGTCATGCATCGATCTGCTTGATAATAGCATATTACACCGTGAGGCCAAGTATGTTTACCTTAAGCATAAAGATTATAATAGAAGCTTAGGTGGATCAATGAGCAGAATTTTTTATCCAGGGAGAAATTTCATTTGGAACATACCAAATATTTATCAAATGTCACCCCCTTGAGGGAAGTCTGCTTGATATACATTTGGTATGTCAAATAATTGTTAGCACTTGTGTATTTCAGAGATGTTGTGCTTATACGGGTATGGGTTTCTATTTTAATCTCTCATGAGGTAAAATGCATTACTGATGTGTTTTATAGAACTATCCATAGGTCTAATAAATTAACTTGGTTACAGTTCAATCTTGTAAAGTTAGTCTTACATGGTTATTAGGCTAAAATATCACTTGTGCACATACCACAAGGCTATCATTGTGTATAGATTCAAATATATTTTGAAACGTCTCATGGAAACTGTACTTAGATGTGAAACCAAGACTTCTAAGTTCTTATTGTGGCATCTAAATATGAAGTTTATTTGTGAATTTGTGAATCATTACAGGACTGCCTTTTTATTTCTGATATTTACCATGTTAATTTCTCAATAAACATGGTGAATAAACACAGTTTCTCACAATCATTTTAATAGTTGTTATTGTATAATTTTAAGAATTTATTGTTAGCAGGTGTTAAGTGTCTCCATATTGATTTTTAGAACAAACATAAGGGTAGTTTTCAAGAGCTATTCCCAAAAAATGTGCCACCTTTTAAAGAGAATTTTACATTATCAGGATACTAGATTGGGCCTATACATTTGCATAACGCACCACTTGTTTTAAAAGTTGTTTAAATACATTTTAACATATATCCACCAATAAATGAGGAACAGATTGTCCACAAAACTGTTTCACTTTTCCAGTATATATGTACTTTTTTCTTTGCTTTTATGAGTTCAGAAATGTATTTGAAAGTGTTTTCTGTTGACATTGTTTTTTAACATGACATAGATTTTATGATCAAAATAACATGTATGCTTAGCAATTGATTTTAATTTACTGTTACAGTATTTTTTATTATTTTTATTTTTTTTCCAGTGAATTTGACAAACTTGCAAGCAAACAGGATCAACCTGATATTAATTTCACTTTGTATGGTATTCACTATGGTTTTGTTTTGTTGTCATTTTAACTATATTAATGTAGAAAAATGACCAAGGTCTGAGTGTTTCGAAGGGTTAAGTGTCATCCTCATTAGGCTGCTGGAAGCCGCTCTGAGTTCTTTCATTTTCTCTGTGTGTTATTTTATTATTGTAGTCGCACTTTCATTTTACTTTGTTCTTGTATAACTACGACATATTTTCTTAAATGTTGTACTTAATAAAGTTTAGTTGCAATTACATGATCTACTGTCTTCTTCATTCGCACATTTTATTTCTTCTCATTCTCTTATATGGGTAAATTTATGTTTTTTAACATTTGTAGTCCCAGTGTTCATATCCATATGTCGAGAAAAAAATCTAGATTAGAAGATGCATCCCCAGACTCCATTTAACATAAATGATGCATTGATTCGCTCCAGCGTATTATTAGCCATGGTCATAACGAAAGGCTCAAAAAGGCAAGTTCTCTCAGGGCTACAGTGAAGTCCTCCAGGCCGCTGAGTGGCAGCATCTCGTAATCTATACCGCTATATATCCTCGTTTTTCCGATAGAAGGGTCTATGGTTTCAGTGCGTAGCTTTCGCGGTTGCGCAGTTTTGCATTTTCTTCTTTTGCAATGGCTGCGCTGTGCGATGGCTTCACGTTGTGCGGACTCGCATCGGGACCAAGCAGTGCTGAAGCGAGAATCCTGAGCATTGAACAGGGCAGGGAAGCCGATCATGTTATCGTTACCGATGCCAGGAAATCCATAACTGTGTATAAGGTAATACTAATGAAAGAAGACGGGAGCATTTGCCTTTTCGGAGCCTATGCACATCATAACTGAGATGCCAGTTCTCCAAAACATGCTCTCACCGCACACGCACCCATCGCACAAAAAACAGTTGTAATTGTATTTCACCTGAACTCCGATTAAAAGTAAACTAGTGGCTGACCGATTCTTAAATAATAACTAGATAGTTGTATCACTGTCATTGTCGCGTTTCACCATACTAATTAACTATGTAAAAATCATTAGTTTGATAACGCGCCTTTTCCGACACTTCTTACACCAGGTCTCAGACCAAAAGCCGCTGGGAAGCTGGACGGTTAAACAGGGGCAAACGATCACCAGCCCCGCAGTGTACAACACACAGACCGGAGAATATGTGGTGGTCACTGACAACAAGGTAAGAACTCCAGAGTGGCACCAGTGCCAGAGAAACCACTGGTGTAATCCATCGATATTCATCTGATAACTACAAAAACTTAACAAACGATATTTCATGTCAAATAGGGAACAGCTAAACTGTTTATTATGCTTTAAAACGAAATCTGTAACAGACGGGTGAATGGTTGTGAGTGGATTGTTTTCCACTGCCACTGATGTTTAATGACTTTCTGTCACTATTAGCTTAGCTACTTCTTCTGATGTTTGTATTGAGATGATAAAACGGCTTTGTGCTGAAAATGGGTGTGTTTTGTGCTTTTCTTTTCAGGTCATAAGAGTTTGGAAAGATGAGGACTGTTTTGACAAAGCATTTAAAGCAACTGTAAGTGTATCTCAGTTTGCAGTTATAAATGTGTACCTCTGTTACCTCCAGAAAATGCATATATTTAATTTAAGAGCTATGTTTTTCAGCCATAATACAATGCATTAGCAATTTCACTAATAAGTGAAAAAATACAGTAAATGTTCTAGTTTATCCATCTTTTCAATATTTGTTCTAATTGTGCAGAGCAGTCCGTAAAGCTTATTGGCTGCCGTTTTAGCTCTGCTTCTTGGTGTTTTACTGAGTTCTGGCCCATGCAGGTGTCTGCTGATGTCGCGAGGGTCCATGCCCTCCCTGACAGCGAGCCGGTGGTGCTGTTTGCCAGGGGGGGCGTCCGGATACTCGATACCCTCCTGGCTGCTCCCCAGCAGTCCATTGAGGAGCTGCTCCCGGAGGGGGAGGTCATCCGGTATGTACAGGCCATGAAAGCAGTATTTCGAGTGCTATGATCTGTCTCATCAGCTGCCAAAACTGCTCAGTAGTCACTCTGCTGTGGTCAGATTTAGTCTTTACTTCTCTCTTCACCTGAGTTTGTAATCAGTCTTTACGGAATTTTTTTCTATAAATAAGCTGAGTGGTATATTTTTTACTGGTTTAAACTAAATACTTTGTCTTGTTATGCAGGTGGAGCGAGAGCTTTGTCAAGGGGAAGCAGAAAGTCGTCGTTTTTACAACAGAACAGGTAAACGGGGCCGAAGCCTCGGCAGAGCACGGGACTGCCTCTCTTTCGAGAGGTGACGTTCACAAACTCTGTGCTCCCCTTTCTTTACAAATATGCTACTTTGTACCACATATCTTGCGGCAGAATTTCCCCTTGATATCTAAAGCTAAACAGACTTCAGTTTTATTGGCCAAGTAAGGTCACATTTAAAATGAATTTGACTAGGCGTTTGCTCCAAGAACCACGCAAACAAAGCAATAAACTCAAACTAAATAAAGCTCAGCTTAATCTTAATCTTAACAATCTATGGAAAAAGTACAGCATTTATTTCTTGTGTATATATATGAAAAGGCTGTATGGTAATTCTGTCGCAACTTAAAGCACTGCACTTCCGCACTGAGCTACAACTGCAGCCCTTATTATTGGGCATTTTATTTGATTATTTTTTATTTTCATTATATTGGGAAGCTTCTAGTAGGATGAGTGGTGCAATGGGGCTGCTTCCCTAACCGTCGTGTGTTATTCATGTGCCCTGACAGAAGGGGGAGCACTTTGTGTACCTGCACCGATTCAACCCGAACTGTTTGCTGAAGTACAAGCTGGAGATGGAAGACGCAGGCAGTTGCCTGCTGAGTGTGTCTGCTACTGTCCGAAATAAAAACATAAGCTTCTTGTATTTGTGTAAGTGGGGGGGGGGGTGTTTGCTGGGCATCTCTTACTGGTGGTTTATTAGCAAAGTCCACCTGGAGCAATATCTCATTTCATGTAATTCATTTAATTTTAAAGATATTATACACATCTATTATTTAATATTGCATATAAAATGTAACTGTGGCCAAATCCGGTCACGCCTGCTTTGAGTATTCATATGTGGCCATATTGTTTGTCTGTGTAATTGTTCCCCGCACAGGTTCGAGAGGCTGTCTGTACCAGAGCGAAGTGCCGGTGTCTGGGGGTCCTGCGGAGGGGGTGCAGCCCCTGCCCAGGACCCTGCTGCTGAAGCTGCCCGTTGGCGATGGGCATCTGTCTGTGGCGGCCGCGCTCTCATTGGACGAGGCCAATGTGGCTGTGGTGGGGGTCCCGCACCCCTCTGAGGGCACCCGCAAAGGTCTGTCGGAATCCCAAATATTGGCTGCGTGAACGCGGTTCCTTCAACCAGGCCGTGAAGGTTTCAGGACAAAAAAAAATAGCAATTAAAAATACTGTAGCCTGATATAAAGATGGTTCTGGTGATGTGTAGCTGCGTTTCTCTGACTTTATCATTTTATAGGTGTCATATTATTACGTGATATCGTTTCTAGCTTTGTCCCCCAGAGTAGCCGTAGGGTTTTAAGTCTGTTGTGATGTTTTTAATCGCCTTTCGTGTGTCCCAAACTGTGCCGTTAACAGCCTTCCCTTTCCTCCGACAGAGTTCCTGTGCATTTGGAACACGCATTTTCAGACGCTGCAGGCATCCAGAGAGCTGCTGGGGCAGCCTTATGGGCAGGTCAGCAGTCTGTACACTGGGAACTGAGTATTACCGGAGTATTACCGGAGTATTACCGGAGTATTACCGGAGTATTACCGTATGCCCTCCCTCTCAGTCACTGAACAGTCTTTGCTGGTCCTTCTCTTCCTCAGCTCTGGTGTTTTTCCGGGAAGCTGTACGTTCCCCACGGGAGGGTTCTCACCGCCGTACCCTATGACTGCCAGCAGTCCTCCCTGGCAGCGGCGCTGGGGAGGTTGAAGCAGGGCCACGGGGAGGGTGAGACGCTCGACCTGCCGGCTCGATCCACCTTCCAAAAGGGGTGGAACCCGGTCCTGACTCCGCCGGTATTTCCGTACAGGCTCGTGTCCGCCCCCTCCTGTCCGGTCATGGAACTCCCTGCTGCACGAAGCTGCTGCCCAGCCACAGAGAAGCACCAGAGGCATAGATACGAGGAGGAGTGTAAGGAATTGGAGTGGGAGATGTGGTGCCAGGAGATGTGTACTCTCATTAGTGCCTTTAGTGGTTCAGCCTCGAAGCAGCGCATTCCTGTTTGTTGTTGCTCTGAAACAACTTTCTCTCTCTATAGAAACTTCGGAAGAGTCAAGCGGCCTCCATCACAGTCGACCAAGTGCTAGAAGACATTAAGGTATTACGGCACCTCATTCTCCATCCAGCCTGTGTGAAAAGACCCCCACCCCTTGCCCTCCATGGCAGTTAGCATGTAGCGGCACGCTAGCACGCGGTTTACCCTGTTCCTCCGTCCCATGATCAGACGGCTCCGGGCGAGGACGTCGAGAGGGAGGTGGAGAGCTTTCTCATGGGAGCCGCCGGCCCGGACCTGCAGCTCGCCGTGGGCCAGGTGGCCTCTCAGCTGGTGACCCGCTGCCTGTCTGACCCGTCCTTCTACACCCGCAACTCCCTGGCCCGGCTGGTGCACACACGCTGCCTCTGTCACAGGTGCGGGGGGAGGGGGGGGCGCTGGGTTCATGTAATCGCTCATCAGCTTCTGTCTTCAATACCAAATTCAGTTTCCAGTCTGTGCTAGAAGGCAGGAAGGCAGATGTTTGTTTGGCCGGTCTTTGGGATCCAGGGAAATGTGTGGCGCTGATATTCATCTTCATGCAGCATGGCTTCACCTTCATTTAGCTTATTGAGACATGATCCCTGGCGCTTGATCTCGAAGGGAACTGCAAGCATTACAGCAGCAAATACATACATCTAGACACACATTAAATAGACAAAAGTTACAACAAAAGACACTTTACCAGAAGTGTAATGTGTAATAATGCCATATAATGAATTGTTTGGTCATAAGTATAGTTGAACAGAAATTGAATTATTTTTATTTGTATAGATTTGTATGTTAATGTGCCGTAATCTTGGAACGGTTTGCTATGTTCAGGCAGCAAGTGTCCAGAAATAGGAGTTTAAATGCTTAGAGTGTTGGAGGACAGTCCGGTGCTGCTGAAAGCCGCCTTTGACCTGTCTGTGGTGATGTCATTGCAGTGTGTGCCCTGGTCTTCTACCGCTCGTCCTGGAGAAGAAGGACTACTCTCTTGTTCAGCTCTGTTTGCAGCACTTCCCAGACATCCCAGAGGAGGTGACCTGCGCCTGCCTTAAGGCCTTTATCGAGTGAGTGCCAAATGGTTATTATGGTCAGTCCTGTGGTGTTGAAATGATAGAAACACTGGAGGGGGGGCAGCCAACTAGATCAATATTTTGAGTTGCTGGCTTATGGATGGATGGATGGATGGATGGATGGATGGGCGGGCGGCCTGCCTGCCTGCCTGCCTGCCTTTATTGAACCCCAGGGGAAATTCTATAGTATAGACACTTCACTCTTGTACAGCACAAGTTGACTATGTAGTCAAGGGTGCTGCTGAAATGCACGTCCAGGTATTGCTTGGACTGCCCCTCCCTCCATTACCTTTCGTGCCCCCCTGGCTCACAGCGTCTCCGACGGCGACCTGGAGGCAGTGGACATAGAACCAGACAGCATGTCCCTCATGGAGGATATTAGCGTAGGGTGGAGGAAGGACGGCAACCTGGAGAATGGCTTCAGTCCTGTGCTGCTGGAGGATGACGGCTATGAGGCTCGGATCCCTCCGTCCAAGTCGCGAGGCAGAGCAGGATTGCTCGACCTGGACGTCTCTTGCCCAGTTGGGTTAAAAAAGGCTGTATTACTGTATCCTTTACTGATGTAGCAAATATTTTAGCTTTCCATCTAGACGTGTAAAGATACGGTGCATGAAGTCTGTAATAAAGTAATATCAGTAATAAGGAGGACGAGCTCCATTTTCTGGCAGAGATCTCCTCTTTAACTGGACCTGCAGTAATGAAATCCTACAGACGGCCCACACGGAGAGCTTTCTGCTCCCGCATCTGAAGGACCTCTCGGTCCAGCAGGTCTTGGTGAGTGCCTGCATCTTCACTGCCACCAGATGTCCAGCTCTGTGTGCGTCACATGCTGACGATTCTCTCTGCTCTGTTCTCAATCTGCAGCTGTTTCTTCGGTATCTCTGGTTCCTGTATTTGAAGTTTTCGCAAGATTTCAATGTACGCACGTCTGGTTTGAGATCACCAACTACAGTACAGGTTCGTAATTTGCCGTCCACTTCTCCATACGGGAGTGATTTTCTGTTTGCAGTACTTCTGGTTGTCAATGTGTTGTGTAGCACAAGTAATGCCATTCTTTTACTGAGTGGGCTAAAATGAGCTAAGATGAAATTGAGAATATACCTACATGACCTGTATGTTCAAAGTTCAAGTTTTGCACTTAAATTCATTCTCTATACTCATCTGAAGAATTTGAATGTTTTGCTCTTAAGTTATGATATTAATAATTATTACTCCACTGTGTGAAAATTATTAAATTGTCAGATGAATTTAAATTTTAATTTCTTGCCCCTCACTTCTTCTTGTAGATCATAGACTGGGTTTGCTTGGTGCTTGATGCTCATTTCACTGTGTTGGTGATGGTTCCTGAAGCCAAAGACATGCTTTCACATCTCAACAAGTTTGTTAGATCCCAGGTAAAACTGTCTATTCGAAGAACTGTCCTCACCACTGAAACCTGTCATGCTTAAAATTCCACTTACGGTAAATTGTTTTCCATTTTAGGTGAGATTAATCTCTGAACTTGGGAAGATCCAGGGAAGCCTTCAAAACATTCACAAACTGAAGCAGTCTGAGGACGTCGGCCTGTATTCAATTGAGATCATCGAGCTGTTTTAGAGAACAAATTCATTTTATTAACTCTTACTGTTGTTCCTCACCGTAAACACACAAAAAACTGCGTTTTAGAATTCTGTTGCATCTTCTACGGAACAGTACAGGAGTTTGCCCATGTTTTAATGCGGATTTATATAAGCGAATTGTTTCCTGCAGAACTTATTGTAAAGTATGTACAATGCTGAAATTGTGCATAAATGGACATTCTCTTTATTGCTAAAAGGTCGTGTTCCCTCAGCCTTGGATGCTCCATACACTTACGCTTTTAACTTTAAAAAAATTTAATTTTTTTTTTTTAATGCCATTTTATTCAGCTTTATGTTTCCAAGCCTTTCCTTTTTATCTTTTGTATATGTACATACAAAAGTGTGACATTTGTGAATTAGTTTTGGAGCGCTTCAGTTTTAAAAAGTGCAGTGTGTGGAGTAACAAAGGGTTTGTTTATCTTTGTTTCTATAGAAAGTCAACATAATGAATGTGTGCAGGGCAACGTAAAGGAGCATCTTAAGTTTGCTAATCTTATGTTCCCAAGTGTGGGAAAGCTCGTTCCAGCTTGTTGTATTACAAATGAAAATGGTCTCTAAGTAGTTTACAATATTTTATTAAAAGCATTTGTGCACCACATGTCTGGCTATCATGATTTCAGAGTAGGTATGTCATCTATTTTGTGTTTTGTTTATTTGTATATGTCACAAACACTCCCACCAGACTAAGGTGGTGCTGTTTCTGTTATGTTGTAACAGCAGTAGGTGTATTTAAATGATGTTATAATAATTTCAATATTTCCCTGGATGAATTTTTAAAGTCTGTGTAGGTTATGGTTCACTTATCCATAAACTTTAATTATTAATTCCTACTACCAAATGCGTAATACTGATTTTCTTAAATATGATTTACAGACCAAAGTGTCATTTAACTCTATGTATGTGTATAATCATTATACTGGGATGGAAATCCTGCTTTATATCAATGGAAGAGTGGAGCTCTAACATATTTTCTGGAAAGTGTGACTGATTCCATTTGTTTTTTTTTATTTGAAATACCCCGATTAAACATTTCTGGCGGCAGTGCACGGACTAGATTTGTGAATGGCTGATTAAATATTTCTTTATGAGTTAAACGTCAGGTACATGCAACATCTGTTGCCAAATTATGGTCAGTTATTTATAACCATGGTCCAAGAGGACATAATATTGTACAGGTGATTCGGAAGCTGACCCAGTAAATTGGTGTTTCAGCAATCGATCTGACCAGCTTTTTTCATACCACGTGGAGGTGCTCTTTTCTCACAAACCACGCCGTAACGTTACGTGCCGTGCAACCTCTATTTAAATACGCTGTACGTAGTACACCGGCGAACTAAAAAAATGCTGTGAATTATACGTAACTTCCTGGTCTCTACTGATATGGTCATTAATTCGGATGCCTTCATCTGCGATATGTCCACTTCTTTCAAAAAAGGAATCTTGCATCGTAGTCGGCAGGATTCGAACCTGCGCGGGGAGACCCCAATGGATTTCTAGTCCATCGCCTTAACCACTCGGCCACGACTACAATACAAATACAAGTCTTCCTATTTTTCCTTGTGAAATAAACAATAATGTGCTTCAAAAGATGAGTATGAAGCGAAAAATATACATCGATTTACCTGATGTTAAGTACACTATAATACAAATTTGAAGAAAAGTGCATTTCTTAGAATCTGATGGACTGATCTGAAGCTTCCGTATATACACATTATTCTTTTCTCACACACTTAGAAAAGAATAGCTATTTACCGTGATTTTATTCATATTTACCGTGATTCGTTTCATGTTTTGCAAGTTTTCAATGCAAATAAAAGAAAGCGTGGTGAAATATTGATGAGCCACAAACTTGAGCCACGAAATGGATGCTAAATTGTCGTGCTTCGCAACACATGTATATGATTTGAATATCACAACCAAAAAGTAATTAAAATCTCTATTTCAGCTTTATGTTACGTTTATGATAGTTCTTTTGCACTTAAGACTTGATTTTCTTAAGATAATATTTAAGACCATTAAAAAATTATGGAGAGAACAAAATTATTGTTGGAGCCTTTATAGCTTATGAGTGATAATTATGTTGCAATGGAGTATGTGTTGTTGGATGAACACCAGGAAACCATTTATACACTGTTGGTGGAGTAGAGCAGTTGACCGTAACCTAAAATTTGAAAGCTTAAAAAAAGAAAAGGTTAAATTTGTTGTACCTTTGAGGTAGACATTTAATTTATATACTGTAGTACATCTCTGATAGACTCCAGATTTCCCACGACCCTCACTTAGAAAAAAGATGTGTGAAAGATGGATGTACAGTTAAGTATTAAGTTTACAAAACTTGTATGCAAGGATATACCTGAAATTGTTCATTTTCATAGTTTTTTTTATTTTATTTTTTTTACAAGAGCCTAATTTCTTTTAATGTAGGCTCATAGTTGCAGTGATTGGTGGAGCTGAACTAATATGTTACATTCAAATCATCAAAGCTGCTTTTGTGCTGCTGTTTATGATAGAACTCAACACTGCCTGTAGCTCGCAGCAATATTGCAGTGCACAAGTGTTTGAAAGTGACAGGGAGATACCGAGCGGCTGAAGGCCAGAGGGCATGGGGAGAAAACACAGCTCATGTACTTTGTCTACAAGAACCTAGATTAGGTGGCAGAACACTGCTCTGTGGTACATGAGAGCTGGGAGCAAAACAGTCAGAAAAGGAGGTAAATATTCTCAAATCTGAAAGATGTCCTCTCTACAGGAGGCCTACATCCATCACCATGTTTTTTCATTTTAATTTCATTCCATTAGAGATTTAGTTTAGAATACTGGCTGTCTATGACAGTTATGTGCACACATGAAGGCAAATACTGTCAGTGTGCCTTGTGTGCCAGACTATTTTATTGCACATATACATTATAAAAGTAAATCGCAAGGGCTTAATTTATTTGAACTCGTTCTTAACCATAACTCATTTACATGTTTAATGTTTGTCTTAAAGATGTAGTCTTTTAAATTGCAATGGCTGCTGTAACCATTGAAAGGTAGTAATATTTTATATTGAAACTTTGAATGATTTTAAATTGTATTTTTTCTACGCAATTACGGCTTGATTGATCCGAGTTCAAGATGCGCATGGAATTTTTTCCTACATCTCTTATTTGATTGGATATAATTTTGACGTGTGATGACCAAATAAATGACATGGTTTTAGTGCATGTTTTGTTTTCATAACATTAAGCAAGACAGAAGCCCCTTTCTCGTAGTTGCATAATGCATGGTGCTAGCGAGCAGCGTTGTTTCCATTCGCAATTAAAATATCCGACATAATAAAATGAAACGCTGTCCTTCTGCACAAGCGTACTGGAAACAACGCGTGGCCGCAAGTGAGCGATCGTGCAAACATGAATTTTTCTATGCAAACACGAGCATATCGTCGGCGAAAATGCTAAGCCGTTTAGCTTTCATTGTAGAGTGACGGTCACGTGATCGCCGTAGAAGGCCTGCTGTCTGTTTTCAGTAGAGGGAGAGAGAGGAAGAAAAATGGCGACTAGAGGCGACCCGGAGCGGGACGCCGGCCGTTCGCATTAAGCTTTCTCTCGCTTGTTAAGTCTGGGGCTGAGTGGAACTACTTCTCATATATCTACCGACTTTCGGCTTTTAGGCGGTGCCCGTTTTCCCGGGTTTTCGTGGGTGAATTCCGCGCGAAAACTGAAATTGGAAATAATACATTTGTATCTATATAATGAGGGGGAGAAGAGGCAGGCCGCCCAAACAGGCGCTGATGCAGGAGCCTTCTCCCGGGCTAGTCCGCGGTTTGAGACCCCGGCGAGGACTACGCGCAAGAGGGAGAGGTGCAGTAGAGGTCGAAATTCTGACTCCCAGGAGGGGAAATTACCATTCATCTAGAGGCAGGAGAAAAATGGGATCAACTACGGCATCAGGAGGTAGAGGAAGAGGCAGGATTGGTAGCAGAGGTAGAGGGAGACGGACGAGTAACAAGGTGGTTTACGATGACCATGAGAGCGATGAAGACGAGGATGCCGTGAGTTTGCGATCGGAGGAAGACGAGTTTGTCCGCGATGATCCATTGTCGGATGAAGACGAAGAGGCCTTAGAAGATGAGTCCGATTACCTGGAGGAAATACCCGACGATGATGATGCCAGCTACTGTACGGAGAGCAGTTTTCGGAGCCATAGTACGTACGGCAGCACTCCAGGTAAATAGAGGGCTTAATTAACCCGGGCAACTTGGAAAGGGGGGTGAGGGCGGGACAATGGTGCATGATCTAATCGCATATTGTCCAGGCGATTTATTATTTTTTACGGTGTAAACAGAGAGTTGTGCAGGCAGCTGTATTGTTCAAAATGGAGAATGCACTCATAAAGCAGGCCTCTGCTTATCGGCATCCAGTTGCCAGTTGTAGGACTGAGCTCGCGCCGTGCCCGCTGTCGCGCTCACTCGCGTGCCACGGCGGCCGCACTGTTACTCCTAATCTCTCGTATTATGGTACCTTTTAACATCCCTCTCCGCTTTTTTTTGCTTTTTCAAAATAAACGTGACGGGCTTTTTTTCTGTGCAGGATATTGATGAAATGATAATGGATTTTCGGAATTTATACATTCTTAATCTGCATAGTTGCTCGGTGAGCGCTCTTTTCTGACTGAAACTTTTTTTTCCTCCCCGAACTTGACGAACGGAGGTCTTAGCTTGGTTGACCGTGTTACGGATATTTTTTATTTTTTAGGTCAGTGTGTGAGCGCGATATGACGCGTGGCGACTGTCGTTCACAAATGTGTCTTGGTGTATTTGCGATGATAGCGCGGCAGCGAAGATTAAAGGTGGCCACCTCCTATTATCCTCAAAATCTACTGCAGGTGTCTATGACTTGTATATGTAGGATTTAACTCGTACTGTTATTAAGAATTCGTGTCTTTTGGCGTACCGTGGCAGATCCGGCGCTGATAAGCTTTGATTAGCTATTTCCCAGTGACAGGACGGCCACGCGTCCTTTTGTTTTGAAAATAGGCGCTTCTGCTTCACCTGTTGCAGACGAGAGTCCACGTCACAGGCCGAAAGGATCCCCACGAAACCAGCCGTGCTTTAATATCGGCCAGGGGGGCATTGTACGTGGCGCGTATGGCATGCTGATTGGCTTATTCTGTCACTTTAATTGTGAAATCCACGCAAAAGTCGAAAAATTGTGGTCAGCATCTCCATTTGAAATTAGATTATGTGCATTATGTTACTACTTTTTCCTAATTTATAATTAGCAACCTGTGGGTATAAAGCTGCATTTAAGTTTTTAGGTAAATTAATTTTAAAAAGACAGTAGAGTAACAAAAATTCCAAATCCACGCATCATCCGTATTTCTGTTTCTTATTTTCTCTTTTGTAAATACTGGAACATCGACCGGTAGCTGTGCATCATAATCACATGTGGTATTTTACATAAAAATGTACAGTCAGAACAGCTTTTACATAACAGACATATAATCATTTTTTAATCATTTTGCATTTGGTGCAATTGAAATTAGGGATGCTGTAATGACAATATTGTCAGTAATGGGGATCTACTGAACTTACTGTGATTTGGGGAAAGTTAATAGTAACTCCTTGCAAAAGTTTGGCATTTGTGTGTAAATATGTTTTTGTAACTCTTTCAAGGATTAGCTGAAAAGGTTTGTGAACCTTGGCTGCGTAGTATGTATCTTTGTCTGTTGTAAAATATCCATCCATCCATTTATCTGTTTATTTTCTGTAAATAATTATTTGGTACATGTTACAGCTACTTGAATTTTTTTTAACAAACCTGTTTACACATGCATACATTCATATTTGTAAATCTTTTAAGGGGATTGAGAATTCATTTTATTCAGTCAAGTCAATTGTAACATCTCAATTAAGTATAATTATGACTATTTTGAACAGTAGGCAGAATTAGTGACTTTTGTTGAAGACTGCAGTTCTGTTGTGCTTTCCTATTGGCGAAAGAAATGTTATGCAGAAATGTGAAATTGGTGGAGTTTGTGACGTTTGTGCTTTTTCTATTTGTTTTCTGTCAGTGTTTGTCTGATTTTGTTTTTTCCCTTTTCCCTCAGTTGTTAGATACTGTTTATGAGCTGATTGTGCCCTGTGCAGCGGAGGGGTCCATAGTGGCATTACTTGATTGTTTAATTAAACATTGTGGTTCTTGGCAGCAGTGACAGTCATTGTTTGTAGAAGATTAACTGGGATGTAGGGGACAAAAAATAATGAAGATGTCAACAATTTCAGTTCACTGAGTTTGGGCCTCGGGCTGCAGCCAAGGGCATTATGGGAATGCGATGGTAAGACAGGGAAGGGATTGTCCCAGGGGTTTTCAGATGTCCGTGGATATGGGAACATTCTTGAAAAGTCCTTCACTTCTTAGCACTTCACTGTGAAACCAGGTGGTATGCAGTTTTTTTGTGACAGTTTTTTTTTTCTTTATACGGCACAGTGGAAAAAATATATTGCTCTGCTGTTGTGAATGTGAGCCTTAGCTTTGTCAGTATGGACTTCTGTAAGACATGGACTTGCATAACAGTTATGCTGTTAAGTTTTCTTTGTTCAGTTTTTGCCTTTTTGGGTGGCTTGATGTTGCGGGATGATAGAATTAAATTCTGTGCCCTCAGTGAAAGTAAACATTTCAATTAGATTTCCATTACCTCGTCAAAGGCTAAAGATGGATGACACTGAAAAATTCTAATGTCATTAGATAACCCTGGTTGCCCATAGCGAAAATGGCAATGCAGTGTAGTCAGTACGTGATGGTAGTTTTAGGGTACCATGCAATTTTTAAAGTAAAATTTAATTTACATATTAAGCAGACTATTCCAATGAAAGTCCAATGGATATCTTGTGCATTGTCGTACAAAACTGTATATATCTCAAGCATTCTGAGTGAATCAGTTGAATTTGTGTTTCAGTTTTAGAGTTTTCATATCTGTTGCTTTGACTTTATGCCATCATTGTGTATCTTTTGTTGAGCCAAATGTTTCCTATGCTTTTATGATTTTGTTCTTTTCCTTGTTTTTTCTTTGATGTGAAACTAATAAACCTTTTCTTCTGTTTGAAACCCTTCTCTTACACCATTTCTTTCCAGTTCGGTCATTCATGTTGTTTTTGTTTTGTCTGACAGGGATTTAGTTACTCAGTGCAGTTATTTTTTTCTCCTTTGGTAATAAAATGTCTCATTGAGGTTCAATAGTGACTGTCACAGGAATGTGTTAATTAAATGATTGACATGTAACTCCTTCAGCTGGGTGGCATATCATATAAAGGACTGAGTTCAAACCTCAGCCAAGTGGTAATTAGAGTATAGTTCAATTTTACTTGCAGGGAATTCTTGACTGATCACAATAAGAATACAAAGACAAGTTTTATTTTGCGTAAAACCACTTGAGAGGAGAACATATGTGGCCAAAGAGGTAAAATTGTGGTGTTTCTCTTATTCCACACATTTGGTGATGTATATGAGCATATTCTTTTAATTGCTCTTTCTTTAATTAGTGTGATTTGTCTATGACATCGGAGTACTTACTTACCCCATGACTGTCCTTCTGTCTCCTCCTCGGTGGGCAGGCCGGCGGAGGACACGGGTACATCGTCCACGTTCACCGATTTTTGAGGAGAAGGAGATCCCTCCGCTGGAGCTTCCCAAAAGCTCTGAGGACCTCATGGTGCCCAGTGAACAGCTGCTCAACGTGGCCGCCATCTACGAGGTGCTGCGCAACTTTGGCACCGTGCTGCGTCTATCGCCCTTCCGCTTTGAGGACTTCTGTGCCGCACTGGCTTGCCAGGAGCAGTGTACGCTGCTGGCAGAGACTCACATCTCCCTCTTGAAGGCCATCCTTCGTGAGGAGGACACTTCTAATACCACCTTCGGCCCGGCTGACTTGAAGGACAGCGTCAACTCCACACTGTACTTCATCGATGGCATGACTTGGCCGGAGGTGGTGCGTGCCTACTGCGAAAGCGACAGCGAGTACCACCACGTTCTACCATTCCAGGAGGGTGAGGACTATCCGTTTGGGCCTCTGGAAAGCAAGATCAAGGTTCTCCAGTTCCTGGTGGATCAGTTCCTCACCACCAACATCGCCCGTGAGGAACTGATGTCTGAGGGTGTGGTGCAGTATGACGACCACTGTCGCGTGTGCCACAAGCTGGGTGACCTGCTGTGCTGCGAGACCTGCTCTGCCGTCTACCACCTAGAATGTGTGAAGCCGCCGCTGGAGGAGGTGCCAGAGGACGAGTGGCAGTGCGAGATTTGTGTAGCCCACAAGGTGCCGGGCATCATGGACTCTGTGACCGAGAGCCAAAAAAGCAGGCCTTACATTCGACAAGAGCCCATTGGCTATGACCGGCATCGGCGGAAATACTGGTTCCTAAACAGGAGAATCATAGTGTAAGTAAAGCACCTTTTATGTCATTTTGAGATAGAGCTGCTTAAGGGCTTATTCTCAGTTACGTTAGATTAATATAGAAAATCAGGTTTGTTACTGGTTCTGGTGGGCAGCAATGCATGGGTCCTCCTTGGTATTTTAAGTGTTTGATTAAAATAATTATGCTTATTGAACCTACTTTGACTGTCTCTCCCTGTGCTGAAGCAGGAAGTGGTCCACCAGGACCAGGGGTTGAGTCCTCTTGATGCTGGAGATAGCTGTTTCAGACATGGAACATAGCATCATTTTAACTGGGATGGCCTTAAATTTCTGGCAGCACCTTCTCTGGCTCTAACTTACTTTAATGAAGAGGGTGTTTTTTTTGGGTGGGGGGGTGCTGAATTTATCCTTTCTTATAACACTTCCTAAGCTCATAAGTCCTAAGCAGGCATGACATGAAATTTGCAGTGAATTTTTGCAGCTAGAGGCTGATTCCAGTGTTGGTCCGTCAGTGCTCATTAACAGTGACTAATAACATCACATAGCTTATGTACATTTTGATTAGGATAAAACTGGCTTGCGGAAATTATTTGGGTTTTTAAGATGCATTTTATCGCTCATAATCTAGCAGTTATTTGCTTGTTTAAGAAAGTTGTTGGTTTCAATAAGCAGGTATTTGTTTCAGCTAAACCTGCTGAATGTTAATGCCAACAGATTATGTAACATTAGGCCTTGATATAATGGCATATCATTGTTATTTACATGGGTGAAGAAACTGCATTTGTCATGGCATGTCAAGTTTTTAAATAATTACATTGGGTTTAAAGATGCCCTTTTCGTCTGGTTATGTCTATACAGAAATCTCATTGTATTATATCTAAGTGTTGCAATTTCACAGGTATAATTAGGTGTAATGCTGTGTAATGTAGTCATTTAGTCTGATTTGCGCCCCTGCTTGGCAGTGCAAGGAGCTGTCAGGTCGATTGTTCGTACCTCATTTCTTCCACATGCTCAAGGCGGGGGTGTGTTTTAAAAGCCCAGAGTGTTCACATTCTGCATTGTGCTGAGATTTATTTACTCAGAGTTGCTTGTTAACCTGATGACAGTGTGTTTTCTTTTGCTTTATTTTAATTTTTTTAAATGATGCGTCACAATTACAAAATCTTTCATGGCTACCTTATTACCACGCCATCATCTCTGAGAAGTGTTACATTGTTGCTGTTTGATCTTGGTATTGTGTGCACCAGTGTATTTTAGCAGTCAAAGCTCACCATGCTGCACGTGTGCGCCTTTTGGCCTGCATACATTTTAATACCCACTGCTTGAGAGGAGGATTCACTCACCATCTGTACAGTGCAAACGGCTACAGTTAACCGAGGTTTGTTTGCAGCAGTTGTGTTAAATGTTGAGGCCAAACACAGTGTGATGCTATGGGATTAAAGAGATCATGAAAACCAGGAACTTTCTGTTGTAACTTTGAACATAAGACCAAAACTACTATTTAAAAACTCATTTGTGCTTTTGAAATTATGTATTTTATTTATTTTCTTTTTGGGAAGTAATGATTGTCTTATTTTGCCATATTACAATTGTCTTTAATCCGGTTCATATGTGCTGCATTTGCTGGTTTGGTTTCATTCCCTCAAAGGAGATGACTGGTTTTATTGAAGGCCACTTTTGAACAGTGAAATGGACAGCTGCATATGCTTAAATATGTAAAGGTGGTTTTTTTTCTTTAAAGTGGCAGGAACTGAACCCTATTGTCATGATGAGGGGCCAGTATTAGAATCTTTTGTGTTGCTTTGTGTCTTGTGTGAAGCAGAGTTTGTGTGGACGGATCACTCAGCTATATGGCCTTATGCACCCCTTGTTATTTTTTTCCATGATTTTCTTTCCATGTACAAAGCACTTGGCATATCAGTCCCTAAGTTCCTCTTTCTCTGCTACCCCATTGTTATTCCTGTTGTTCCTGCTATACATTTATATTTAATTAATCTTTTGAAGCTGCAGTTCATCTGTGAAGCTGATCAGTTTAAACAAGGCAAGGTATTTTCATTAGATATGATCGTTAACTGGGATTGTATAGCCAGTAAATGTGTGACAGTCTTAATGTCTCTTTTAAGATTGGCATAAACTGTCTTTTTCAAATGGTTAATTCATCTTTCTGAAACTCGTATCAGATTAAACTTATTGGATTTCATTCATTGAACCAGTCAATCGTATTGGTTAAATTAAGAGAGGTGGTGGGACAATGATAACTTGGCTAGTTTTTAATTGGCTGGTGGTTTATCATTCTGCTGTCATACTGTTTGATTGGCTCCCATTATGTTGGAGAGTAGAGACAGTTTAGTCATAATTGTTCATTGACGCTCAGTGATTTGTTTACTGGCAACCGCATGCTCATCCTGAGAATCTCCATTGGTGAGTCAGAACAGCTGAATCAGGCAGCATATTGAATAAAATCTTTTCACTCAGTGATGAGATGTGTTCAGAAAGGAAGTAGTTTGTGACCAGCATTACTCTAACCCCCGTAACCTCTTGAGCATGTAACATTGTAGCTGTTTTCCACTCCAGTATTTTTTTCTTTGATTTCTGAAATTCTGTAATTAGCAGAACTAAAACATTTGCAAAGTATAATTTCTTTGTTTTTTGCAGCATATTTTGGGAATGTCTTAATACGTAATATTGGAATTGAGGTTAAAATGCACGATAATTTCTTGTCATATCGGCGCAAATGCACATAAAATACGTACGCGTTCACAATCGATTGCCGCATGTATCGCTTTTAAAGGTGAATGCATACTTGCGTACCAGTTATGTCAATCCCTGTTAATTTAAATGGATTGTAGAAAAACACAAATGAAAAATTGTCTGTTGTGAAGGGTATTGAGATGGATCAGACTACACATGGTCCTTCTGTAGTTGTCACTGTAATAGTGGAATACTGCTGATCCTTTTGAGGTCAGGCGTGTGTGCGTGGATGAGTGTGTTCCCACATGTTCTAACTATATTCTCTTCATCTAGTGAGGAAGATGGTGAGCATGAGCATAAGGCCATATGGTACTACAGTACCAAGGTCCAACTGGCTGAGCTCATGGACTACTTGGACAAAGAGTACTGGGAGACGGACCTGTATGAGACCCTAGAGGAGATAAGAGAGGAGGTCCATACCCACATGGACATCACAGAAGATCTCACCAACAAAGCACGGGGTAGCAATAAGTGCTTTCTGGCGGCAGCTAACGGTAAGCTGAGCTCTATGCTAGCATCTGGAAAATTCCCTGGGGGAGGCTACACGGCACGGTGTGTGGGGATGCTGGTGCGGGGAACATGAATCGTTCTCAGTCAGCTGTGCAGTCTTTCCTTCTCCCTGTTAACGAGAAAGGTCTTCTACTGTTACTGGGTCACGTGGAAGGATAGGTTAGAAGCGGTAAATCTCTGTACTCTAAAACCGAAGGTAACTTGGGAGGGGGGGCACTCAACCCCCATGGCTACATTACCGTTGGTATTTAATCAGAAACATGAAGGCTGAAATGGAAAATAGGTGGGTAACCCAGATGAGAACACAGAAAGCTGTGTTGTGTGCTAAGATTAATGCGTTTTCAGTTGGTTTCCTAGTACTGTATTGGGGGCAGTCTTTGTGTTGAAGTCAGGTAAACTCAGCCCTAGGTGAAATTCTGCCAGTTCCTGTGTATTAAATACTCAAGCAAAGCCTCCTCGTATTTGTAAGAACTACATTCTATTTGTATTTTTATGAATGGGACTTGCATCCATTTTTAAATCTTGCAGTGGAATACTATGTTACAGGATGAGAGCATTTCACGTTGTCTGTCTAGGCACGCTCATGGTCTGTCAGCAGAGGATGGCATGGCCGCCTCCGATTTCACCTGTCTGCCGATGCTTATTTCAAAATAAGAACAGATATGAAGCATCCTAAATTAGCTTGAAAAACAGACAGAGCCATGTGGGGAAAGGCTCAGCGACCCACCACGGTTGAGCTCACTTATACACTCACAACGAGCATTTTACGCTGCCGGTGACATGCGGCATTTGATCTGTGACAAGAGCCCCCCCACAAGCTGCTGGAGCAGATGCCGGGAGTGACTTCAATAGCCCCCAATGCTGCCTGTCTTGTTTCTCTCTGTGACGGGTAGTGGAATGTATGGTGGTGCTGGTGGTTTAACAGAAAGGAAAAAGGTGTCAGTTTCCCCTCTGCCTCTCTCTCTGTGCCCCTCTTGCACCAAATTGGGGCAGCCTGGTCACTCTCTCACGGCTTTACGGTTGCTGTTGCCGCATACTCATCCAGTTGCCATTTCCAGCCACCCACAGCTGCATATCTGTGTTGCCCAGCCCTGTGTTGCCGTCTCTCACTTTGGACTCTGCTGTGCTTTGCTTAGATGTACATCCTTCGCCAGAATTGCTAATGCATTTTAGTCCTTTTCAGGTCATTTGATCATGATGTTCTTGTAACTTCTTGATGATGTTTTTACGTATGTTTTTCCCCCTCAAATTGATTATAGAGGATTTATAGAGATTTCTTTGACCCCTCCCACCCCGTGTACAGTCACTGGTCATATGCCATGACATTTCAGCTACTGGGGTACCATCCACGAGGGCTCCAAAGAAAGGTTTGGTGAGGGGATGGCAACACGACAGCAGAAAATAGAAGGGAAGGACTGCAGGAGGGCCTCCCAGTGCTGCTGCAGCCCCCCAGTGATGATTGTCAGTGCCCAAGCCAAGCCTCAGTGGGCCGTTCGGTTGTTGGGCTCCATGGCACCTGTGCACTAATTAGCCCCCTACTGGATGGGGGTGGGGGGCATAGCAAGAATACATGCAGCTTAGCTACCAGCTCCTATGCACCACACTGGGTTTCACACAGTGAACGCACATCTGCAGTGGAGCAGGAGTGACGGCCACGCCAGAGCTGGTCCTCAGTCCTTTGGTCCGTAGGTCTCCCTCTTAGGGTGTTTTTCCACTGCACCAGGTACCGTACTTATGGTATTTCGATAACGTACCAGAAGTACGGTACTTCAAGGTTTTAGTTCTCCACTGGTGTAAAAACTGGTACCAGGAGCGAATGACATCACAACACGAGGCTGGGTGTGTTGTACTGAATTCGAAAAATTGCTGTAGTTTTTTATACGGCTAGGCGATGTGCAATATCATGACCAATGTCACATGTTATGCACTTGCAGTTCTTACATTACTAGTCAGCTATATTAAAATAAGGCCTTTACTTACTTTAAATGCTGTACAGACATTATAGCGCAGGGGGTTAATGTTTTGCTAAAATATTTTTACCCTTTTACTCTGTCATGCTTTGCAATTTCAATTATTATTCGTTTTTTAGATTCTTACAAGTTTACAAATCAGTTTAGAGTTTTACCTGTGCGCGTGCGTTATTACAACAAAATCACATCGCTAGGACAGCCCGCTATATGCATGCTGTATTAGTATTTTTCTTTATTTTCTTGTCATGCCAGTAGGATCTTTTTGTTGTACATGTTCTTACGCTGAAATCGTATTCATTTTTTTTTTTCTTTCTTTATCATTATTTTCTAAACTGTTTTCAAGGCGGGATGTGTATTGCATTTCAGAGGCAGGCTAATTGCATAATGAATCGACTGAAATTCAAGTCCCCCCCCTCCCCCCCGAAGTACCAAAGAAGTTCCCCAGTTGGTTTGGCACGTTCGGTACTTGAACTTTTGGTACTGGTACTCGACTGGAAGTCAATGGAAAAGCAAAAGTACCATACTTGGTGCGCTGGAAAAGCGCCCTTAGGGAAGCTGATGAAATGGGCTGGCATTAGTTAGGCTTGTAGTATGTGGCTGTATGACGTACAGTTGATGGGTGATGCTGGCACAGGTATTTAAGGAATTATCTAGCAGTGATGGTTATATAGAGAGGGATGGGTTCGAGACAAACGTTTCAGTGTGACCTTTTAGGTTCTGTTTATGCGCCATTCTTAGAAAATCCAAGTCACTGCCCTCCTTTTTGGGATGAAAATGTTTCATGAATAAAAATTCATTTTGAGAACATCATGAGCATGTTTGATAAAGATTTGGGCATTTATCATTGTTACAGTTATGTGTTTTTGGTTACCGGGGGAACGATCTGCCACTGTGTTGGTTAAGTAGGATTTGGTGACAACTTTCAACTTACGAACTTTCAGACATACAAATGAAGAGGACTGTAAGTCCAAATAGTGTTCGTTGGGCTCCTGTTTCCTGTCCGCAACATCAATTTTTTTTTCTGCGCACCAATTCCGCCTAGTAACGACTTCTGGCCGCTACTCCCACCGCGCAGCAGGGTAGTGTACGTACTCCTAGCATCCTAGTTCTTCGCACTTGCGTATACCCTTAAAATGATATTGAATAACGACTTACGAAGATTTCAAGTTACGAACAGCTTCCATGGGCCCCCCTTCCCCTGTTTTTTTTTTTTTTAAAAACAAGGTTGTGGGTTTGAATCCCAGTGGGGGTCCAGCGTCGGCACTCTTCAGGAAGCTGCCTCACAGAAGTTGCTCCAGTTAAGTGCTGTATAACTCTGTATGACTGTGTTAAATTAAAAACGAAGAGGGAAAAAAGGTATTTGTTTAACGTAACGGGCCATTACTGAGTCATGAAGGTCCCCGCCACCCACACTCTCTTTCGTTACCAGTTTGGGGTTTCCCAGGAAGGAGTAGTGGAATGAATCAGGTTTCCTCCATGAGATTATGACGCATTATGTTGTGAAGTGAAGATTTCTGTTACTAGAGTGTGTTGCACTGTGTGTGACTTGGACTGTGGTCTGATCTTTTAAGGATTAGATTTTTTGGCTTAATGCTTGCTGGTGGTGTGTCCATGATGTCATACCCACCAATGAGGTAGTTATCCTCAGTGGTTTCAGAAACACCGTATAAATTTGAGGATAAGCTGCTGTAGATTGTTTGTTTTCTGCAGCTTTATGGTTGAGGGACAGAACGAACTGCTCTAACTGTTCCCAGCTGTTTGTTCCACATGGTTGAATGGAAGGATGGAAGCACACTGTCTTTGACCTCTGCTATCGTGGTCAGTGTTTGAATGCATGGGGTGCAGGGTTACTAAACCTGTGCAGTTTCTTTCCAGACTCTTAGCTTCACAGTTCCTGCCCCTGTCTCTTCTTGAGAAATATGCCACTCCTCAGAGAATAAGTGTTGGTGGATGTTTCTTTGTGTGGAACCTCTATCAAGCAGCGACTGTGCAGCCTTTCATATTACCAGAACTGTTCTTTCAGGGGTTTGGCACATGGGCATTAATTCACAAAGCTGATTCCATGTCAGGTGGCACATAGGCAATCCTGTCAATTTTAAATGCAAAATATGTTATCAGCTACCCCCCCCTCCCCCCCATGTGGGTCATCTTTAATTTATGGCTAATTGTAGAGGAAATTTTACGTGCATAAAAGGTGACTGTCTTAAGGGAATCATTTTAAGATTTCAGTCCTGAAGGTCTGTGGTTCCTTATGCTGGGGAATCCTGATCAGGCCAGACCTGCTCTTGGGTTTTCAGCTGTGCCCTCTTTGAACTCTGATCTTGGATGGCATGGTTTTCCCAGAACTGGGAGGCCTAACCCAGAAAAATCAGACCGGCTTGTTTGCCAGAAGGGTCTGTGATCAAGGGTTTGTCTTGATTTATATCGACTCGGGAGAGTGGAGGGTTGAGTGCTGAAATACATTCATGTACATCAGCTCAGTTTAGTTCTTCTAGGGTGGATTTGGTAGCATTGACCACGATGAAATCATTTGAGGTAATTATTTGCTGACATCTGCTGGTCATCGTTGACTGTTAAGTAGGTGAATGACTTAGCTGCTGATTTTTTTAAGTTCTTGCTGTCTAAATATCCTTTGTCAATGACTTTTTGAGTGTTAATCTTGATTTCCCTCCTGACTTTGAATCTATATAACTTTCAGAAGGTTAGTGATCGCAGAATCCTCCGAAAGTCTAGTTACTCAGTGCAGATTTCAGTCTTAGTAGGTTTAAAAAAAAATAAAAAAAAATGTCTTTTTCCCCTAGAAACTATTTCTTTGTAGAGATTTTTTACAGTGTTCTGCAGTTGCATGGGCCTGTCATGATAGAAAAGGTATGAGGGGCCATGGCATTCGGTGGACAGCTCTGTGTATGAGTACCCTCCCTGGATGCTACCCCTGAACGGCCCCCTAATCATCTCCCCACAGAGGAGATCCTGGAGCGGCTGAAGGCCAAACAGGAGGCGGAGCTGGAGGAGGTGAAGCGCAAGGCAGCGGAGGAAGCTGAGAAGACGAGACGGGAGTCGGGGCTCACTGGACCGGCCCAGTCGGAGAAGACTGAGGAGACGCACGTCATGGACAAATCCCTCGAGCGGGATGATGAGCAGAAGAACCAGGCAGCTAAGGAGGAGCAGCCCATACCAGGTAAGGCAGTAAGATTGGGTGCTTGTCCTCAGAGATCGATTCCATCTGCTCCTTCTGTCCCATGCTGGGGAGCAAAATGTACCTTTCCTTCTCAATATATGGGCCACCTCCTGCCCTCCCCCCAAGTACATTGATTTAAATAAAGGAAGCGGAACGTGGGAGTATGTTTCAATTTGTCTTTTCGTTTTAGAAACAACTTAAAATTGTCGATTCCAACAAATTGACTAAATATTTCTTGTGCAGGTTGGCATAATGACATTGTATTCGCTAACTTGTTTTCACTCTTCTTAACATGTTAACTTTGTTTTGATTGCAGATGAACTTGCATGTTAGACCGTTTTAAGTAAAAACAAGTCGATTGCATTCAGATTCATGCTGCAGAGATTTGGATATTTCACGTTTTTAATCTTTCTTTTGGACACATTTATTTGCGTTTAACTGTCACTCATTCGGGGATGGACTTGCCGAAGGAGTCCAGTTTGGTATATTTCCATCCTATCAGCATCCGTTTAATTTTTTAAATACTGCTGATTGTCATATAGGAAGCTATGGAAAGGTACAAAAATAAATGGGGGGGGGGGGGGGTGATAAAATGGAGTTTTTATATTGTGCATTCCACTGTAGCAGAAGCACCCCCTACTGGAGAGGGAAGCAACAGCTCAATAGGGCTGAAGCCCCAGTCGCCGTCCCCAGACAGCGTCCTCCTTTCAGCTGCTGAGTACACTAGTCCCACTGAAGGGGCCCTGGCTGGTCCCGCCGTGTGCGCCGAGATGGCCAAGGAGGGGCCAGCCGCGCGAGAGCTTGTGCAGGAGCCGGCAGGTACAGCGGATGTGCTCCCTGGCATCCCATCTGCCACCCCCCCCCCCCCCCCCCCCCAGCGCTTCTGTCTCCCCTCCCCCACTCTTCTCACGGGGTGGGGGTGGGCGCTCTTTCGCTGTGCTGTGCCTGTGTGCTTCTCCATCCCGGTCCATTCGGCTCAAGAGTGCGCTGTCCGTTTCCCGGGTGGGAACAGCACCACCGTTAATCAAGAATCTGTTTTAAACATTGTCTGCAGAGCTCTTTTCTTCTTGCCAGAATTAGTGGTCGAGCTCGCATGTCACATGCACAACCAAATCTGACTTGAATATGGACTGATGCTTGTGTTCCAAGTGTGAAATACAAAAAAGCGGTCACTCCTGTGTGCCCAGGGGCACGGCTGTGGGCTCGGTCGCAGTCACTCGCAGCACTGTGCTGGATGCCTGCCTTACAGCTGCAGGACAGAGTGACTTCACGGCCAAACGTCCCTCCATCTAAGAACAAGAGACTGCCTCTAATCTGGCACAGGCAGCATTCAGCTCTGTTTAAATCTGCCTGCAAGTAATTCACATTCTCATGGCATCTCCCCTTTATGTAAAAGCCGGCACCACCACCCTCCATGTTTTCAATGACCCACTTATTCTTGTTTTCATACCAAAACACATATGATCGTTATTTTATTCTGATACGGACAGATCCTTTTATTTTTCTTGTTTTATTCAAGTGTGGGCATGTTTCATATTTGTATATTTTGATCCTGCATGCATGGCAAAATGGTTTTCATGTCATATTTTCTTACGCCTATTTGCATGAGGACATTTATAGAATCCTCTACTTAAAGAATACAGCTCAGTCAGCTAATGGTTTCCAAGCTTTTTTTTTCTTTTTTTTTGCTTTAAATATGTTGAACTGCCTCTGGTCTTTTGTTGTGTGGCTGACAAATCAGTGGGGTATTGTTTTGTTCCATTGGGCTGTCTCCTCCCACCACTGTCCAAAGGCCCGGGTATTGTTGGCTGTCTGCTTGCTTGGCTTGCTGATGTGCATGTTCATTTCTCAGCTACAGATCTGTCATACCTTCTGTGCAGTCTGCTGATTGCACACGATATTGTATATATATCCGTGTGTGTGTGTGTGTGTGTGTGAGAGAGAGAGAGAGAGAGAGAGAGAGAGAGCGCTTTTTTGTTGTGCATGTATGCATATGTGACAACTGTGAATACTGGCTGGATGCTGATCTCACACCTGTGCACTAGAGGGAGCTGTTGTCAATCTAACTGCACTTTCATTCAGCTTTTCCAAAGGAGCTTCATGAGAATTCTTCTGCTCAGTGTAAATTTCATGCCTTTTGCCCCAGTTCCCCATCGTGTCATTATTCTAATATTCTATTTGTATATGATGTATATGATTCTATTCTTGTGTATCTCAAGATAATGCCAGCCCCAAAACAATATAGTATCATTTGTGCAGTGTTTCTTCTGAAGCAGGCTGACGAAGAGCCTCTCTCATGTCGTTTGATTCATCCTCAGATCAGAATTCGGAGCCTGGGTCCCACAGCGAAGAAGGGGTCCCAACGCTAAGCCAGCCCCTGCAGGCTGGAGAGGAGAGCAGCGGCAGTCAGACGTCTGTCTCTGAGGCCTCCAAGGTCCCTGAGGAGCCAGACGTATCAGACAAATCTTCCCAGTTGTCTGTCACCAGCCAGGATGATATGGGTTAGTCATAATGGGTCAAGTTATCAAGAGTACAAACCACATGGTAACTGTGATACAAAAAGCTGCTCGTTGGATTGACCTGATTTAGTAAATCTGACTTGAATCAGTAAAAGCCGCCGTTTGCACCTGTCAGTTGTCAGAAGAATCTTACTGGTGGTTTGCCATTTAACAGGTGAGGGGAAAGAGAAGGCCAGCGGTGATGGAGTGGGCGTGGCCCGGGGGGCGTCCGCTGCCACACGCATGGTGACACGCCTACGCAACCCTGACAGCAAGCTGAGCCAGCTCAAGAGCCAGCAGGTGGCTGCCGCCGTGCACGAGGCCAACAAAGGATTCAGGGAGGGCAAGGAGGTGAGCCGGGGCCGCCAGTCTGGGCAGCTCCCACTCACTGTTACGAATGCGCAGTCTGCCAACCGTGCTGTTGAGGAGCTAGCTCGCTTTTCCGTTAATGGAAGACGGCCTTTCTCGTTTTGACCTTTGCAGTTACGTGCCGCTAATCTGGTTGTCATAAAGTTATGTCATCGTAAGAGCGATGTTCTGCAGCCAGTGTGACAGTACTGGTCCTCCACCCAGGTCCTGGTGGTGAACACCCAGGGAGACATTTCCCGTCTGAGCACCAAGAAGGAGGTGGTGATGAAGGGAAACCTCAACAATTACTTCAAACTGGGCCAGGAGGGCAAATATCGCGTCTACCTCAACCAGTACAGCACCAACACCCTGGCACTCAACAAGCACCAGCACAGGGAGGACCACGACAAGCGTCGGCACCTCTCCCACAAGTTCTGCATGACCCCTGCAGGGGAATTCAAGTGGAACGGTTCTGTTCACGGCTCCAAGGTGCTGACCGTCTCCACGCTGAGGCTGACCATCATCCAGTTGGAAAATAACATTCCTGCCCCATTCCTGCACCCCAACTGGGCCTCTCACAGGTAAGAATTTGTCTCTGCTTGGACCCAGAAGTCTGGGCTGTTGGCTTGTGTGCAGTGGTCATGTGATAAGCATTGCCCCTTTCACACAAAGTCTGTGGTGCACCATAAATGAAATGCTAGGGTATTACAATGATAATGGCTGCTTTACTATATGGTCACAATCTGGTGGTGTTCTGTGTGCACAGTGAACTTGGTCAAATGTCGTATTGATTGCAGGTCAAACTGGATCAAAGCTGTACAGATGTGCAGCAAGGCGCGGGAGTTCGCCCTGGCTCTGGCCATCCTGGAGTGCGCCATCAAACCTGTCGCTATGCTGCCCGTGTGGAAGGATGCGCTGGGGCACACGAGGCAAGTGAGGTCACGGGTGACGCCGAAGGGCCCCGTTTCTCGCGTCCCTGTCTCCATGTTTTGAAATGCGATCGCATCTAAAGACAAATGCAGTGCTAACAACCACTCTCTTTAGCACGCCGTACGGAGGATGTTTACAGAGTCAGGTTTACAGGGAGCTGATCTGCAGTGGATCAAATGCAATATTGTGTGTAAGAAAATATTTATGCGGGACCACTACCTGCTCTGCTGTTCCTGGAGCCAACCACAGGTCTTGCCACTTAAAGAGCAGTGTGTGCTTTATATATGGGGAGTGGGGGGCTTCCTGCTCCGGGCTGGATTGGGCAGGGGACTGCACGGGAGCCCTCGGCACTCCAGGGTGCATGGGCAGGCTGGGGTTTGTGATCTGTGGCTCTGCTCCAAAGAAAACCAGGGAGTTACCATGCCTCTTTGATCTGTTAGCCTTTTCAGCTGTGGCTTTCTAAAGGGGCTTGGCGGCACCCTCCTAATCGCCCCCCCCTCCGATTTTTCCCCCCCTTCTACCCGTTCAGATTACATCGAATGACCTCTATTGAGCGAGAGGAAAAGGAAAAGGTGAAAAAGAGGGAACGAAAGCTGGAGGAGGAAGAAACCATGCAGCAGGCCACCTGGGTGAAGTACCCCATTCCCATTAAACACCAGGTCAGTCTGGCCCGGATTCCTCCACTGTGGTCACTTCTGATAGCTACATTACCTGCTGCTGGTTCAAGCAGAGAGATGATCTGTTATCTGTTTTTCCTTTCGTACAAAGGTGTGGAAGCAAAAGGGAGAGGAGTACAGAGTGACTGGTTATGGTGGATGGAGTTGGGTCAGTAAAACCTATGTACAGCGCTTTGTCCCAAGACTGCCCGGAAACACCAACGTCAACTATCGGAAAGACCTCGAGGGTTAGATACGTCTTGTTTTTCTGCTGTTTGTTTTTGTTGCCTGTGTTCTTCAGATACCATTTGAAACTTTAATGTCAAGCTTATTTGTTTTTGCGTATGTTATTTGCCAGCCGCCAGAAGCGCAAAGAGAGGCATGTCATTGGACGTGGACAAAAAGAAAAGCCCGGAAAAAAAAAGTGTGACCACTGAAGCACAAGCGGAACGGGGTACTGTAGAGTCTTTAAAGCAAGAGAAAAGCCAGGACCTTGTGGCAGATTTGTCTTTTACAGACAGTTCACCTACTATAAAAGAAGTACAGCAGGAAGAGAAGATGGACGGTACAGTGGAGGATAAAATGGCGATGATAACTGACATCGAGACGCAGAAAAAGATAAATGGCAAACCAGTTGGGATGGAAAAGGAAGAGAATCCTGAAGAAATGGTTATGGAAGCCAGCCTGCCAGTCTCAGACCACAATAATGATAAAGGTACACATTTCAGTTAAATTAAGTCATCGCTTCATGTTCGTGAGACTTGGGGCCGGAAGATCCCTGTGAATGTGAGAATTTGCGAATAATACTTGGGCCCATTATTAAAAATGCAAAATTAACGGCACTGAAAATTGTTAAAGTTACTGAGAGAAACACGAGATTCCACGGTCATAAAGGCAGCTGATGTGTGAGGCTGGTTGCCAAGACAAAGATGCCCAGCCTGTCCAAGCCAAGATCTGCAGATCCCAAAGTTCTTCTTTTTCTTCTTACCAAAAATAACTTTTAATATTAAAAAGATATAGTCTGTACTTACACTGACAAATAATAACACTAACATTTCTATATTAGGCTATATGGTTTTATGTGGTCCAAATCATTTTCAGTATTGTTTACGTAGCTTTGTTTGGCTCACGTGTCTGCGAGTTTCTGAGATTATTTTTTTCTTTCCCGGCAAGGTCCAAAAATATTCCCATTTAATTGTTCTCGGCCAACTCGCGAATAACAACCCGCAAATGTTAAATTGGCGAATCTGGAGGGCTGACTGTATTGCTGTCTAGCCGTGCGTTTCTAAAAGGCCTTTTGTGCATTGATTCTCATTCATGGTGTGTTTTCTTTAATAGGGAAAATGGAGAGTCCTGAACCTGGGAACCTTGAAGATGAGATGAAAGAGGAAAGTAAGCAAGGTGAAGAAGGGAAGAAGGACACACAGGCAGAACCCTTACAGCGGCCCTTCAATTATGACGTTGTGAACGTTAGTGAGGGTTTCCTGCAGCGCATAGCATATAAGAAGAAGGTTAAGGCCTCCAAACTGGATGGGTTGCTGGAGCGGAGGGTTAAGCAATTTGCCTTGGAGGAGAAGCAAAGGGTAGAGAGGCTGAAACAGCCATCCCTTACCAAATCAGCTGGGAAGGGTCTAACTCCGCATTCGGTGCTAAAGCTGAAAGTTGAGGACAAACCTGCTATAGCCACAACGGTACTTACTCCGTCTCCCATACAGAGCAAAGGGCCTGACAAAACGGAGGTTTCCACCACCAAAGTGGGTTCTGCTCCCTTGGACAACACACCCAAAGACCCAGAAGGTACCGGAACTCAAAGTTCTGTAACGGCCAGTCAGGAAAACCAAACACACAGTCAGAAGGAAGTTGAAAAACCCTCAACGGTTCTGCCGACAGAGGCCATTTTGAAACAGGATGGCGATCAACATTCCACAGTTGATGCTGTAACACACGGACCTTATCTTGGGCTAGAGCAGCCCGTTAACCGGGTTCAGGGATCGGGGGTGGCTGGTAACCTGGATGTAACATTGGACTCAACTTGCAAGGACCAGGCTACAGGTATACAGGGCACACATGAGGCTCATGTAGTCAAGGAGCACACTGTGATAGAAGTTGAGGGCACCAATGCAGTCTCCTCTAGTCAGGAGGCAAGTGAGCAGCAAAACACTGGGAACAAAGTCACATCATCCGATTTATCGGAACCTCTATCTGACAGTAGTTCTCCGACCCAGTCTAAGGAAAGTGAATCACAGGAGAAACCCTCAGTCACACTAGACTCAAATAAATTTAATTCTAATTCTGCAGAAGATGACACAGAATTCATAGAGCAGCTTTGTCACGCTGAATTATTCAAAAAGGAAGAGGAAAAGGGAAAAAGTCCCCAAGACAATATTTCAGAAATAAAATTAAATGAAGACTCTAGAAAGGAGGGTCATGAATCAAAAGAGCAGATGGACATGGATGGTATAGCCGCTAACAGAAAAGATGCCAAGATTCCTGAAGAAAAGAAAAATAACATCTCACCTGCCCATGTCAATGGGAAGGACACAGCAGAGAGTAAGCTTATGCTGGACCCCCAAGATAGCGCTGATCTGGGTTTGGCCAACAATGTCGAGGCAAAGGTAAACAATCTGGCAAAGGTGAGTGCTGAAGGGGACATCAAAGTTCTGCCCTTGAAGGATGCCTTGAGGCCTCTCCTGAATGGTGACTTTGCCACTGATGGCTCAGAGGTGAAAGATAACAGCACGTCTTTAACTTCCTTGCCATCCAGCCCGTCTCCTGTGGTTGACGGAGAGAAGGTCACTGTGGCAGAGCCCAACTACCTTCCACCTCAAAAGGTACCTAGGCTAGACAACAACATTGAGACTGTTGACTCCACAGTAACGTCACCACCTTCCATTTTAGGCTCTGCCCCTTCTGGAGACCCACAAAGGACAGATGAGCACAATAGTGCGGAGGCAGAGCCCATGGAAGCTGAGCCTACTGTGCCCAAGAAAATAATCCCTTCCCCAGTCCTGTCTGCAGAGGAGTCCAGCCTTAGCAGTGACTTTGCAGAGGATGGAGCCTCCTCTGAAGCCAAGCCAGACACCAGCAAGACCATAATCACGCAGGTGACCACCACCACCACTACCACTGTGTCCACCGAGTCTAAAACGGTACAGATCGCAGAGGTCTCCAGTACACACAATGGCAAACCCACTGCAGTGTCAATGGCGGAAAGCTCGGCAGTTTCCACCCTCACCACCATGACCAAAACCACAGTGACCAAAGTCAGCTCTCCTACACGAGCCAGTCCGGCTGACATGGTGTCTGTGATGGAGGAGAGCAAGACCAGGGTCACCACTACTGTGACAGACTCCTCCTCTGGTCCTGCTGGGTCCTCCGTCAGCACCATGACCGTTAGCACAGAGTACTCTACCAGGGACAGAGTTAAGCTGCTTAAGTTCTCCCGCACTAAGAAGACACGTTCGGGCACGGCTCTCCCTTCATACCGCAAGTTTGTTACCAAAAGCAGCAGAAAAAGCATTTTTGTTCTCCCTAATGATGACCTGAGGAAGCTGGCGAGGCGAGGGGGAATCCGGGAAGTGCCCGTCTTCAGTTACAGTGCCAAGCCTGCCTTGGATATCTGGCCCTATCCTTCTCCCCGCCCTACCTTTGGCATTACGTGGAGGTAGGAAGGCTTCATTATTTCACCTCTGTTTACTTAATGTTTTTTGCTCAAGCCGCTTGTCATTACACTTTATTTTTTACTCTCGTTCCGTTTTGTTGTTGCCTAGAATAAATGTCTCTCAAGATCTATGGTGTGAATTTGTTGAGGTACCGATTTCAAACTGACAGTGTTTTTCAATTACCGCTTACCCTGGAAGGGGAACGTCTTCAGTCTCTTTTTGTTTTTAAATATTCATCCAACCCTTTGCATAACTCCAGATGAATGAGGCGCTCAAACTAATCCGGCACACACACACGACTGCAGTGGCAGTGCTTTAGAAAAATTCAGTCCTTATTCTGGAAAGCTGAGCACACTGACAGAGATTGGTGGTGCCCCTAGGTACCGACTGCAGACGGTGAAGTCCCTGGCCGGGGTCAGTCTGATGCTTCGATTGCTGTGGGCTTGTCTGAGGTGGGATGACATGGCGGTGAAGCCATCATCTGCAGGTGGTACCACCCGCACAGGTGAGCGTCTGCTAATGCTTTTTCTCATTCTGCCAAAGAAAAACCTCTTTAATTTTTAACAGGTAGTGGTGATTTCAGGTATAGAGAGTACTAATTCAGACCCGTTGAGTACTCTGTGACTGACTTTATACTCAACCAGTTGGTTGAAACAAAATCTTTGTCTGGATTTGTACTCTCTGGAACCTGAAATCGCTACCTCTGATGTTTAATGCAATTAAAACACTTTTTTCCTGCACTTGAAGGAATATGTGTTTAAAAGTCTGGAGATGTAATTTGTATTTCTGAACACTAACCTATTCATTTGTGACCTGTTTATTAGAGGACGATGATTGTCTGTCTGATCATTCAGCGTTTTGTCATTTTGTTTCTTTGCTGTTACATGAAAGCCTGCCCATATGTGTCTCCATAGAAACTTCAGACACTGAGATCACCACGACGGAAATCATCAAGCGCCGAGATGTAGGACCATATGGCATCCGGTCAGAGTACTGTATCAGGAAGATCATCTGCCCAATCGGCGTTCCCGAAACCCCTAAAGGTAGCGCTCTCACCTTCCTGCTCTGAGTTTGTTCCTGTGATGAGCATCTCTGCCAGCTTTTCTCAGGGGCCATTCAAGGTTGTGGCATTATTAATCTTCCTCTAAAGGATTTTGGCAAATGCTAACTCATGGAAACATGAAATCAAAGATCATTTGAATGCCTTAAATCATTCTCAGCGATCTGTGTCTCCTCTTTGTCTTCTGATATGTCACCAAATGTATAGAGACTCATGGTAGGACACTTGGAGCATCTGGCTTATCTTTTATACAGAAACACCGACACCGCAGAGAAAAGGCCTGAGGTCAAGCGCCCTGAGGCCTAAGAAGCCAGAGACTGCAAAGCAGACGGGGCCCGTGGTGATTGAGACCTGGGTCCCTGAGGAAGAGCTGGATCTTTGGGAGATCAGAGCCTTTTCTGAAAGGTGATGCATTCTTTTGGATCAGAGAGCTCTGTGAAGCTAGCTGGAGCTCTATACCCAGCTTGTAAAATAATGGCAGTTACTGGAGTTGTGTATTGCCAAAAACCCTCTGCGCTAATGATTCTTCCCTTGCATTCACAGGGTCGAGAAGGAAAAAGTCCAGGCTGCAGAGCAGGCAAAGGTTAGTTAGCAAAAGAGTGTAGTGGATAAAATGGAGGATCTCCACAAACCCCTAGGTTTGGCTGCCCAGTAGGTGGGAAGACAAGGCTGTCTCCACCACACAGTTAAAATATTATGAAATTGTGAGGAGATGTGGTTTCTTTTTGTGCTGGTTTTTAATGTCAATTTGGGCTTTTTTGCTGTGGCTGCATCAACATTTTCATTTTGAGCAGTTTCATGTTTCACTGAACAAGTCTGCTTTTACCCTCTGGTGGCTATCATCGGGTTTTTGATACAGATGACACGTCTCGCACAAGAATAGTAGTGGAATTATGAGTGCTGTCTGTACCAGCCTGAATTCAATATATTCTACAATATATTCTATTTCTATTCTTGCTCAAAAATCATTGTTGTACTACCTGGGCATTATTTTTAGAATTGTTTTGATCTTTCTAGCAATTATGATTCGCTAATTTTTTTTTGTGAGTCTACCTTTTTACTGACCAAAATCTGGTATACACTGGCACACAGAAACCCTGGTACCATGACAAGCAGTAGCCCAGAAAAAAAAATCTTTAGCCCTTACTTTGTAAAATGAGGAAAAACTCATTTTAACTCCTGCTGTGGAATTTTGCATTATTTTGCATTATATAGTTTTATGTGACCAAAGGGTTAAATTTCTGAACCATGCATCATAGAAACGTCTGGAGCAGCAGAAGCTGGGAACCAGTGTAACCATCGCATCCACCCCAACCAGCAGTCCCAGCACTCCTGCCAGCGCCCCTCAGAAAGTGTTGGGGGGCACCTTCACGAGCCAGATCACACCTAGCGGAACTAAAGTGGTGCTGGCTACCAAGATGGGTTCTCCTGCAGTGACATTCCAGCAGAACAAAAACTTCCAGCAAACATTTGCTTCCTGGGTCAAACAGGGTCAGAGCAACCCAGGTAGGTGACCACTGAAAAAAGTGATGTAAGCACTTGGTTTGAAATTTGTCATTGCTTCCCATTTTGATTAGAATGGTATATTGCATGAAAAGCGCAAATGTAGCAATTCCTTCTGAAGTTTATTGACAGAAGCACGAATCTAGAGCCACGTTGTTTGCTTATTTGCTAAGCTACCTGCTGCTTGGCCTTATGAACTTGCATAATGGGCAGCAAGGTGCATATTTCTCTGGCTTTGGAATATGTCATTTACACAGCTGCTTTTTAAACCACATGTTTTCACAGTCTCCACTAGCCCCGTGGCCTCGGTGGCTACCAGTGTGACCACGTCCGGGCAGACCTTCCAGCTCACGGCGAGCCCAGTGACAGTGGCTGGCAAAGTCATCACCGCTAAGCTGCCGCTGCCCGCCAACAGCAAGATCGTCACTGTCAACGTGCCAGCCACACAAGGAGGTATGTGACGTTGGGGGGGGGCTAAGGATCTCCATCGAACACCCTTCCTGAAACTTCAAACATGTCTCTGTGAATTTGCTACACTAGTAGTAAGTTTTGCAGTAGTAAAACCTGGCCCAAACAAAACAGGATACCATGCTCAATCAAGAACCGCTCGATGTGGATCAGCAGCAAGGCTGGCAGGCAAATGGTGTAAGGAAGGAAGTATGGTTGTAATGTACATTCTTACAGTGGTGGCAGATTCAAAACTTTGTAGACAGACCGGTATTTTATCCTCATAGCTTACTTCGCTTTGGTGTAACATACGTTTATAGGAATATGTGAATGGTAAGGCTCTGCGTTATTATTTCCAAAACAAAGACATATTTTTTTAATTGCCATGAAAAAAATCCCAAGTATTTGTCAGTATAAATTTGAATCTCTTAAGGGGTCCAACGAAGTGCTCCGATCATTTCACTCTTTCCATCTTTCCAAACCTCGACAGTTGGCCCTTGGCGGCGTGCGAGGACACTTCACGATATTGGCTGTAGCTGTGTGGGGAAAAAGGTTAACCCCAAAACGCTGATTGTAAAGCGGCGTTATCGCTCATCTATCTTCTAACCACTTACCCAATAACAGAGTCACGAGCAGATCTCGGGCCAATCCCAGCGTGTGTCGCAAGGCACTGCTGCATGCCAGTCTGTCACAGAGCAGGTACACACACATCCACGCTCTATGAGCAATTTATTACAAACCGCGTGAGGAAACCAGGGTACCTAATGGAACCCTGTGAAACATGGGAACAACAGAGGACATGTGTGGGATTTCAACCCCCAGCTTTGGAGGTGTGAGCAAGCAGCACAACTTGCTAAGTCTCTCCGCCTCCCTCCTGTGCGTTATCGTGTTGTTCCTTTAAATAAAGAAAAGAACCTTAACATATTATACGTATTCCTCTCCAAAACGTTAGGCCAGGAGTTCTTCATGTATAACTAGTGCGTTTTTGGTTTTGGCCTCGAGTAAATGGTTACGATAATTGCTTAAATTGCTTGGAAGAGGATGTTTTAAGCTGTATTTTTCTGATGCCTAGTCGTGGGGGAGAGTACTTCAAAAACATTGAAGTGTTTATTCCAATACAGTGATGATACATTTAGCGTGACTAAGGTCTGCCGATTGTGAAGTCATTAGTGCCCCAATTGCTTTTGGCTGTTCCCGTAGTCTGTCACCCCTGTTTGTCCGCCTTCATCTTTCAAAATCCAGGCTCAGTTAAGAAACAGCAGGAAGTGTGAGCACTGTAACTCACTCGGGTTATAATGTCTTGGATCCTTCAAACCACCGTCATGGCCTCTCTGTGGCTTCCTATAAGCGCGGTTTCTCACTGTCATGATCCGTTGTCCGGAATGGCAGCATCCGTTCGCCTGAGAAATCTTGGCTCTTTCTGCTGGGCTCCTTGTTGATACCTTGGTCCCTGTGGGGAGACCCCCGCCCCTCACCCAGACCCCCGCCCCTCACCCGCACTGCTGGCAGATGGTTCATACAAAATGCAGACTGTTAATGATTAATAATCATTGACTATGATGTTTGCAGCTTGTCCTTTAGTGTAACGGCCTCAGAAAACACGGGGCTACTTAATTCAATTCCATAAACCATGACAGGGAAGATATATTAACATTTACAGGGAAGGTTGAGTTACTCCACAAACAGTCATGGCTCTCGTTCAGTGACGATGTTTCGCTAGAAAGACTGTATCAACACCATATATTTTTCCAGTATGACTCTTAAACGTTGTTTGTTTTGGAAATGGTGAGGGAAGTGAATATAAAAAACAAGTTAATCTTAGACAGGTACCATGCTATACGGTTTTTTTTTTTGCACGCCCATAATTCCATGATTTACTGTGATCACCGTTGGCCGCCGAGGGAAGAATAAAAGCCTGTCTGTGGCCTGGATGGTAGGGCTGGCCGATATCATATCGATATTATATCTCGCAATGATCACCAGGGCTTCAGATGACGGGCGAAGCATTTGTCCGGTCGGCCATTTAACGGTACTACACAGATGTCTGTTTATGCCCACAATTTGCTAAGCAGATTAGTAGTATGCCTAAAATATTTGTGCGTTTGGAGTGGTGCTGTAACGGGGAGGCATGGACTGATGACGAGTGATGACTCTCGGTTCTGCATTACCACGTATGGCCGTCGTGTGCGAGTATGGCGGCGCTGAGGGGGGAGGACCAGTCCTGCCAATGTTGTGGAGAGACACACCGGCCGTACTCCTGACATCATGGTGATGACATCAGGTCATCTCTGTTAGTGATTTGGGGGACCCTGACGGCACAGCGCTACTTCAGTGACATCCTGCATCTGCATGACTTACCCCTCCTGAGACGACACCCTGGTAGAGTCTTTCAACAAGACAATGCCCATTCCCACACAGCAGGTGTGTCTGCGGACTGACTGCATCATGCTGAGGTCCTCCTCTCGCCAGCCAGGTCCCCCGATCTTTCCCTAATCGAACATGTGTGGGATCAGCTTGGATGTCAACTTATGTACTCCCTTCCACACTTTATCACCGCATGTATCCAGGCCTGGGGGGGGGGGGGGCATACTGCCAACTCTGCTGTCCATTTGATCCGATATTATAATCATTGCGACCTTTCACCACATACACCTCAGATTCATAATTTAAAATCACATAAAACCAAACTGTAAAAAACTCCAGCGGTACGCAGACACATACTAACCTGCTTACCAAATTGTGGACATAAACGTCCGTATAGCACCAAGAAGCTGGCGTCCGGCCAAATGCTTCGGCCGTCACCTGAAGCCCTGTTGATTACTGCGCATGCGTGATGTAATATCGATATGGTATCACCCAGCCCAGCTAGATGGGGATTTTCATTACCGTCCCGGTGACGAATTTTTGAAGAGTCCAGCCAGAAATGCAATAGTGGGGCAGAATCCTGTTTTATAACATGCTGTGGTAAGAAGAAACGTGCGCTTATGAGGGTCCTGGCTCAGCGGGAATCCCTGTATTTACCCTGCCGGTAATTAAGTAATGGTTTAAAGTTAGGGAATCATGTTAGAGCCGTGGTAACCCTAAAGTAGCTAGCATCCTGCAAAAAGAAATTAACCGGGAAGAAAATAAATCAAAGTGAATTCTGGCTATAAAGCAATCTCTGTTATTGGCTAAACCAGTGCCTCCTTTATACATGGTCTTAATGTGTGTCTTTTGCCTTTTTTCCTTCTCCCCATAGGTGTTGTACAGGTCCAGCAAAAGGTTCTGGGTATCATTCCATCCAGCGCTGCAGCAGGGAACCAACAAACCTTCACTTCGCTCCAGCCCCGGACTACTACCATCAACATCCGCCCCAACACATCAGCCTCGGTTGGTGGTTCTCCCTCTCCACAGCAGGTATGTTCCAGTCATGTCCGCCAGATGGGTTCCTGAGTGCCTACAAGTCTCCCTTTAAGAGGCGAAAATAAACTCTAAGCAGCACTGGATTCTCCAGGGTAAACCAGTAATTTCTCAAACGATGTTGGGGAAAGAGTTTTTTTGTGTACGTGTTTTGGTAAGCGTGTCCTTACGCGCTGCCTCGCCGGGTTAGGTGATCACCGCGGGAACTCCACTCCGGCCCGGGATGACAGTGGTCCGCGCGCCCCTGCAGCAGGCCGGCACCCTGGGCAAGACCATCCTCAGGACACCACTGGTGGTGCAGCAAGGTATCATCCAAGCCAGTAGGTGCCACTGAGTTCCTCCTTCCCCAGCGTGCAGCTGTAGAACCTTAGGCATGTGGTCCAGTGAAGGCTGCAGAAATCTGGACTTAAACTGATTGATCTTTCTGTGAAATAGACTGTTTTCATACCCATTTATATATTTTTCACCTTGATGGAAAGTGTGTCAGTTGAGTGGGATTCTCTTGGCTTTTTATGAATACAGTAAAATCCTGTTATATTGGACTCGCTTATAACGGAATATCATCTATAACGGACGAGGTCCGCTGGTCCCGGCTGTGTGCCTTGAAGAACATGCAGAAAAAGCATCGGATATAGCAGACTCGCATATAACGGAATTTCGTTTATAAAGGACAGACAATTTGGTCCCCAGGGCCGCTTTTAGCTGTAGTTTTGTTCGGCTATAACAGACCTACAGGCTCCGCCTACAAGGCGCGTGGCGTGCCGGTGATATCCAGCGCAGATACGTACGTAGTCAGGATTATTAATAGTCACGCATCTGGTCAGGTAAAGTTGGATTACTACATGTACACTATAATAATCTATACCACTAGTGTGTCTGCTGGGGTGTGGCATGAGTAAATGGTGTCCTGTAGTTGTGTTCTGGCCATACAGCAACTCTGGATATAACGAACTTGGGAAATAACGGACTGTTTTGCCAGGTCCCTTGAAGTCCGTTATAGCTGGATTTAACTGTGTATGCTGAGTGTGTTGGAACATGCTCCTGATTCATCATAATTGTGTAGCGACGCGCTCTCCCCGTCTTCCCCGCCAACATCGTTCGTGCCTCACTGCAGGCCAGACGCAGCAGGTGGTGACGCAGATCATCCGCGGTCAGCCTGCGTCGACGGCCATCACTAGCCCCAGCGCCGTGCAGACAAGCGCCGGCCAACGCCTCATAAGCACCACCAGCCCTGCTCCCACCACCCCCTCCACCCCGCAGACGCCTCCAGGCCCCCGACCGCAGCAGGGCCAGGTCAAGCTCACCCTGGCCCAGCTCACGCAGCTCACACAGGGGGCGCAGGTGAGATGCGACTCGGGATATTCAGTTCAGTTCTGTTTGCCGGAGCCTTGAATCATCGTGTGTATGACGTAATGTGTGTCGTTTCTCTGTACTTCATGCAATGTGTTAAGGTTTAACACACCTTTATGATATTTTCCTGTGTTCCAGAAGCCGCAAGGACCAGCTGTGGAGAGGCAGCAGGTCAGCACCTCCGTGTGTCCTGGGGAACTGGTCACATGCTCACTTGGCTCCTTGGATTCCTTGCGGTCCATGGTTAAACCCCCGTGTCTGTGTGTGTGTGTGTGTGTGTGTGTTAGGGAGGCACCCAGGGCCTCACCGTGGTCATCCAGGGCCAGGGACAGACCACCGGCCAGCTGCAGGTCATCCCCCAGGGTGTGACGGTCATCCCAGGCCCCGGGCAGCAGCTCATGCAGGCCGCCCTACCCAACGGGCAGCTACAGCGCTTCCTCTTCACCCCCCTGCCCCCGCCAGTGTCCTCGGGCAACGCCACGGTCACTGCCGTCACGGCCACCAGCACCACGCCATCCGTGCTGGGTGAGCATCCCGTGGTGGCCCCACCCTGATCTGACTGCCTGTGATCAGTCGCGAAAATGAAGAAACGCCTAATTTCAGCGATAGGTAACGCGATACCCATTTATGTGCTGGTCTCTCCTCCGTTTGCAGCAGGACCAGCGGAGCAGAGAGCCATACAGGCCCAGCTCCCCATGACAGCGCAGCCCCAGATCCAGGCCCAGGCTCCAGCCTCTACTCAGCCCCAGTTGCAGGCCCCACTGCAGCCGGCCCTGCAAGCTGCCGCCCCCATCCAGGCCAGCCCCGTGGCCCCGGGAATCCCCACCCCCACTATATCGCAAGTCCACCTCTCCCCGCAGACTCAGGCCCCCACTCCAGTGGCGGTCAAGCCGCTGCCTGCCACTAGTCAGGCATCCGTGGTGGTGGCAGCCTCAGCACCTGCCCGCGCCCAACTGCAGCTCCACCAGCCCCAGCTGATCGCCGTGCCCCAGCTGCAGCCGCAGGTGCTCTCCCAGATCCAGTCGCACGTGGCGGCCCAGATCCAGGCCCAGCCGGGCAGCATGCCGCAGCAGATCAAGCTGCAGCTGCCCATCCAGATCCAGCAGGGGGGGCAGGTGCAGGCGCACCAGATCCAGAACGTGGTCACCATCCAGACAGCCAGCGTGCAGGAGCAGCTGCAGAGGATCCAGCAGCTCCGGGAGCAGCAGCAGCAGAAGAAAAAGCAGCAGCAGGATGCCAAGCGTGAGCAGAACCTGCAGACCATCAGCCAGAGTGACATCATCCAGAAACAGGTGGGCTCCCGGCTGCTCGTCGCCATGGTGAGCCCTCTCAGGCAAACATAATATTACATCACCTCTTCTGCTCCCTCACGCGGTCTGAAGGTTTCTGCCAAGGTTTGTTGTCATAGCTGGTGGTGTCAGAGGTTAGGACAGAGGACGCCTCAGTTTTTGTTTACCTCCGTATGTGTGGCAGACGCTGGATACCCTTCTGTCCCTCAGGTGGTGATGAAGCAGAATGCTGTCATTGAGCACCTGAAGCAGAAGAAGACGCTGTCCCCAGCTGAGCGTGAGGAGAACCAGAGGTACGCCCCCTCCCTCTCTCCTGTGACCATGCCTGCTGTTGACCCTGGTGTCTGGAACTGCTGTTTGCCTGCTCCGTCAGTGTCACACTTTCCCCCCGTCGTGAGTCACCGTTTCCATCTCCGGCCAACTCCTGGAGAGGGGATGCACGCCACAAGCCAGACCTGTGGCACAGAAAGTCGATGAACTGTGGAAGTTGCCACCCCGTGCCCCTCACTGCACTCCCCCCCCCCCCCCCTGATCCCACCCCATCTCCCATCCACCATGGTCACTTCTAACCACGTGTTCGGTCTGGGAACCAAAGCTCACCCTGACCTCTCTCAGCTAGGGGAGAAACACATGGATCTCCCTTCCAGCTGTTTCCCACACACAGGAGATTCCCGTCCATTCATGTCTGCTGCAGGCCTGTCTGGGACCCTCATATAAATAGGAGAAAAATATACACAAGCCCTTGCTTTATGTCTCTGACATGGTACTGAGGTTACGGTTGCGTTAGAATGTGAAGGATTACCTAGGTTATTAAAACAGCCCATATAACCAGTGCAAGATTTCCTGTATTTTTGTCAGGGAGAAATTGTTATAAGCTTCTCACTTGCCAAGAATTCCCACGACTGGGTGCAGTATCTATCCCACGTTCCTACGTGACTTTTTGCTCTCCTCCAACCCCCAACCCAACCCTGCCGCAGAATGATCGTGTGCAACCAGGTGATGAAGTTCATCCTGGACAAGATCGACAAGGATGAGAAGCAGGCCGCCAAGAAGCGGAAGCGGGAGGAGTCCGTGGAGCAGAAGCGCAGCAAGCAGAACGCCACGCGCCTGTCTGCGCTGCTCTTCAAGCACAAGGAGCAGCTGAAGGCGGAGATCCTCAAGAAGAGGGCCCTGCTGGACAAGGAGCTGCAGCTGGAGGTCCAGGTCAGGGTGCACTCAACACTGCCGCCTGCTTCAGGTTTTCCCATGAGGACGCAAAGCCTCTAAGGTTTTGGTTAATTTTTAAGACACGTCCGTCCTCTTATGGAAGCTTAATCTATGTCCATTCTTGGAATTTGCCCTGAGGATTTGGAGAACCTCTGACGTTGGAGGAGCTTGCGATGGTTTTCTCTCCCGTGTCACTGTGGCCAAGGCTGTTCCGCATGCTCTCTCTTAACCTCTTCATCCCCCATCTTCTAGGAGGAGCTGAAGAAGGACCTGAGCAAGCTGAGGAGGGAGAAGGAGAAGGCACAAGCAGCCGCCTCCCAGGCTGCTGCCGCCGCCGCTCAAGCCGCCGCCCAGGCCGCGGCTGCTCTCTCCTCCACAGTCTCCTCGCCGTCCACACACAAGCGTAAGCGCGACGATGACAAGGACGCCACCTCGACCAAGGCCAAGAAGAAAAAGATGATCTCGACTACCTCAAAGGATGCCAAGAAGGACACCAAACTCTACTGCATCTGCAAGACGCCCTACGACGAGTCAAAGTAAGTGGACCAAGTTTTGTAATGTACCCGTCACTGTATCGTTTCTGCCCTGTGTCTCAATGTGGTGGATCGACGGTGATGTTTGAACCGGTTGTCTTGCGTCCCCCACCTGGTCATCAGGTTCTACATCGGCTGTGACCTGTGCACAAACTGGTACCATGGGGAGTGTGTGGGTATCACGGAAAAGGAGGCCAAGAAGATGGACGACTACATCTGCAACGAGTGTAAGCGGGCACAGGAGGGCAGCACGGAGGAGCTCTACTGCATCTGCCGGACGCCGTACGACGAAGCACAGTAAGGATGTTGGCACGTTACTGCTGTAAATCAGAGTGGATGGCCTGATTCTTCAGAACGCCAGCACAGGACTGTCCAAGCCTCCCAGCTGTGAGGCTTGGTTCTGAACCCGTCCATCCGTCCTTCCATTCACTTATTCATTAACACAGTCTAGACACACTTCGGGTGTTTCACTCCAAGCTCCATTTCTTACTGGTACCGTCTCGTCTCTGCACTCCACTCCCTCCGAAGGTTCTACATTGGTTGCGACCGCTGCCAGAACTGGTACCACGGCCGCTGCGTGGGCATCCTGCAGAGCGAGGCGACGCACATCGACGAGTACGTGTGTCCGCAGTGCCAGTCCACGGAAGACGCCATGACCGTCCTGACGCCGCTCACCGACAAGGACTACGAGGGGTTAAGGAGAATCCTCCGCTCCTTGCAGGTACCCACCCATCCAACCCCCTCTTCCCTTCCACCTCCCCACCCCCCATGCCTGCCAGATAGACAAAGGAGGCCCTGTTCTTCATGTGCCCTTTATCTGATCCTGCGCCGTCCCAGGGGCTGCCGCTGGATCTCGGCCTGGGAGTGTTGTGTGTTTTTTGTTTCTTTTGTGTCTCCATCTTCCTTTTTTACTCACTGAAGATGTGCCACGAGAGGACATCTGTGTTGAACCAGCTGCTTCTAATCGTGCTGTGTTGTTTATTTTGACCTGATGACTCCAGTGCATTATTTTTGCTATGTTCTTCCTCATTTTTTAGAGTTTTACACGTTTGCTTGTGTATTTAACAGGCCCACAAAATGGCATGGCCCTTCCTTGAGCCAGTGGATCCCAATGACGCCCCCGATTACTACGGTGTCATTAAAGAGCCCATGGGTAAGCGTGCACTGCGCCCCGCGGTGTCACAACCTCTTCTGGGATTTTGAGCAGCCTCGTCTGCCGTGTCTGTGTGGCCGATTGACCCAAAATAAAAAGTTCAGCACATGCGCTGGAGCACTCGTGTATGCGTTTTTGTTTTTTTTTTTTTGTTTTTTTTTTTTTTTTTAAATGCGACTGCTAAAAGTTGGTGCTCGCTTCAGGCCTAGCTAGCGGATGAATGGGCATGAAGAGGCAGGCCTCCAGCTCAGATCAAACTGCCCACCTAAACGGCTACATACGTCAGGGGTCTTTTTGAACTGCCAGGCAAACAAACAAGCGAGTAATGAGTTGCGGAAAGGCAGGAGACTGTTGCCCCCGCCCCCCCCTTTAGCGGACTGAAAATATCGGGCAGTCCGAGGCGTGCGGTCAGACGCTCGCAGAAAAAAGCGACAAACCATAATACTTTCTGCTGTTATCATTGGGGAGGGGGGGGTTGGAGAAGTGGAGCTGGTTGCATGCCCTGTTGATGTATCTTAAAAGGGCTGCGTTTAAGCAGGTAGTGAATAGAGATTTATAGTCACACTTTTGAAAGTCAGTCTGTTGGGTGTTTTTTTGTTTTTTTAAACACTTAGAGCCCCTTCATTTAGCCATGGCCAAGTTGAGGGTTATTATAGAATTTCACATATGATACTATAAAGGAATCACCTTCGGATTTCTTTTTTTATACACACATTCTCAAGGAGAAGATACAAATTTAATTTACTTAGTTGGGTAGAATGCACTCACGCAAGACGTTAGCTGTGCGTGGAAGCTGCTCTTGCGTGATCTGAGAAGCTGCATGTGGTTTATGGCCCAATCACTCGTTTTAATTAGATTTTTCCTGGCTCCTGCATTCTTCCAGCCCTTGCGTGGTCACCCTGGGATAAACCCATGGTTGGATAAAGAAAACTCCAGTAAGCTCAATAGAGAAATTACTGCTTTAAATCTCATAACATTATACGCAAGCATCGTATTTACTCAGTGTCCCACGCAGGGTAATGATATTTCAGTAGCCATGTGATTTTATTCAGCTTTGATGCTTTGCAGTGTTTGTTAAAAAATGGAACTAACTAGGTTGAATGGTTCCATTGTGATTCCCAGCTTAATAGGAGCTTTAAATTGTAAAGTCAGCCTTACATCACTTAGGTTTACAGGGGCTGGACAAAATGATGGAAATGCTGCATGAAAATGGACTTAAAGTTTGAGCCTTCTAAAAAATCGTGACGGCACATACCGCACGTTGGCCCCTGAGCAATGGAAAAAACATAGTCTGAGTCATCTTTCACCCTCTTCCTTCCTTAACCCCTCTACCCGGTTGGGTTATTTATAGATAACCAACTTAAACATGGCGGAGCATCCGTAACGGCAGTCATTTTATGGGAGTCGATAGGTCTGATTGTGCTGCACGGTCGTGCAACAGAAATATTAGGCTGTTTTATGAAATGAGGTCTGCCCTGTGGTGTAAACACTTCTGTCAGTATTGTATGTAGTGTATGATGATGACCCCATACAGACCGCTAAGCCATTTGAGTGGTTTCAGGGCGATGTCTCCCAGGTCACTGTACCTAACCCTTTTTGATCCCTTATGGGAAGCCCTGGAGTGCAGTGTGTGAAGCAGATTTCCGTCTCCTCCATCACGCAAAGACCTTGGGGCTTTTTCTCTTGAGGAATGTCCAGTATCCCACTATGCGTAGTTCTGGATGTGCGTGACAGCATTACAGGAAGGACCAGTCGTCGTGAAGCCGCGGGATGACCTTTCTCTTTATTAGCTTCTGTTGTTTTGACTTGTGCCTGTCCGTACATCTGCTTGACTAGTTTTTATATTATTATATATCCCCCAATGTTTTTCCTCTCAGTGACCATCCATTGCTCTCTCTCTAGACCTAGCTACAATGGAGGACCGGTTGCAGAGACGGTTTTATGTCAAGCTAACGGAGTTTGTGGCGGATATGACCAAAATCTTCGACAACTGCCGCTACTACAACCCCAGTGACTCACCCTTCTACCAGTGCGCAGAAATTCTCGAGTCCTTCTTTGTACAGAAGCTGAAAGCTTTCAAAGCAAGCAGGTAGGACTGGCTTTGGGTCGGCTAGGTGCCTCTCTCCGGATGTGCGCCCCGTTTTGAGAAAAGCTCTACCCTCTCCTGTTTTCTACTTCCGTCTTTGCCTTCCTTCACCTTGTTGTCGTGTTGTTTTTTTTTCTTTCTTTTTATGTATCATCATTTTTTAGCTTGGCTCCTCCCCCTGCAGTCTGTCCTTGCCTTAACTTCATATATTTGCACACATATGTCCCATGGGACCATGCTTTCCTGAAAACACTGAATTTAGTCTGTGGTTTTTACATGATGCCGCATCAGTGTAAGACCAGTTTGGTTTTCATCCGAGACTAAGTTCACACTGCGCAGTTTTCCTCATCACTTTACTGTTCTCACTGCATGACTTGTTGTCTTGTGATCAGGGTCTTGAAGTCATTGTGGTTTACACACTACATCTGACCAGCGATGGGGGGTCACACACTACATCTGAGCAGCGATGGGGGGGGGGGGGTGGTCACACACTGCAAGATTTGTCACCAAGAGGAATCGTCTGTCTGGTCCCTAAAGTACGATTTGTCAAGAAATTGCACATGTGAATACTTTCTGGAAACAGTATCACATACCTTCGGTTTTTAGTGACCCGGCATATAAAATTAATTGTATATCTTTCTGAACACTAAGAACAGTTTCTGAATTCTAAAGTTCAAAATTGAACTTTTACGCCTTTTTAAATTCCTTCCTCAGGTTTCACCACCCCCCCCCCCCCCCCCCCAGTGTCTTGTGCCGTCATTGGCTGTAGGTAGTTGCCGCTCTCATCTCCAGTGGCAACAGTTCTCATACCTACAGGATTTGGAGTCGTTGCCCGGTCCCGATATTTAGTACGCTAGATATCTGGCAGGCATGTACGATGCATGGGTGACTCTGTCGGGTGGCATCTTTGAACAGTTCACGCGTAATGATCGAGCACCGGTTGGCAGCACCGATCGCACACTGATTTGCCTCCGATCCGGAGGTTTTGTCGCCGATCTCCAAAAACTGTTGGCAAGCGGAAAATCAGGACTAAAGTCTTGTAGTGTGAACTTAGCATGAAATGCCTCTGCCATACCTTTAGACCTACCTGTGTGCATCGCAGCCGCCATGCTCATTCTGACTGACAGCACTGGTTTCCTTCGACATAGTTCAACTTCCCGGCTTCTGCTTTGCATCGTGTTGTCCATTTGCCCTGCATGCACTTATCCCATCCATTCTCTCTCTTTCTTGCAGATTGTGATGTCATAAGTCTGACGTAGTAAGCTGGAGTCTGAACTGGATGCTGGGGTCACTCTTTAATATTAAAAAATCATGGGACATTGCGCTGTCACGAAACGGCGTCAATTCTGTATGACTGCGTAAGCAAAAAGAGAAAAAGCCCATGTATCCAAACCATGACCTATAAGTAGTTTTAATAAAAGTTTTAAAAACGAAACTTCAGAGAGATCCCCAGTGATGATCACACGATGGCAGCCATGTTGAAAAAAAGTTACCTGGAAAAAAAATTAAGTGAAATGATACTGCATTTCTCATTTGTACTGTTGTGACATTTCTAAAATAACAGGAATGGTATATAAAAAGCTGAGTTTACTCTTTAAATATGATGGTTATTCACAGACAAAGTGCTAAAATAGGGTAGCTGGATATTAGAAAATTGTATAATGTATTTTTGTACAGTGTTTGCAGAATTTGTTACAAGTTCAACAACAGTGTCGTAAACTATGCCGCTTCGGTACTGGACATTAGTAGCTGGTGGTTTGAGCTAAACGACTGGTAAAGCGTAATTGACCTGTTTTTATTGTGAAGCACTGAAGCAAGTATAGTAGCTCATCACTGCTCAGCCAAGTGAAGCTGTAGTTCTTAGCTGAGATTTTAAATGAACGTGAAATTGTACGCTTTTAAAATCCTTTTGTGAAGGGTTGTTTTTATGTGAGGGAGTGATTCCCCCTTAGCCGTGATGCTGACAGGAAGGCCCTGGGTTTCCCCCCTCAGCACACTCACCAGCACTGTGTTGGCCGTTGTTATATGAAGAGCTTGTGTTACACCAACATGGCTGCTATTCATTTTTTTATGTCTCGTATCAGACCCCCTGGCATCCTGTGTATGTGTCGTTTTTTGTTTTTTTTGTTTTGTTTTGTTTTGTTTTGTTTTTGGCGATCCCTGTTGTATTTGTCTGTTTTGTGAAAACATTTAATAAAAAAAAAGAAAGAAACTCAAGGGTACTCAACTGTTCCCTCTTTCTATATTCTGTAGGTCTCATAACAACAAACTGCAGTCTTCAGCCTCTTAGAGTACACACCTCTTTGCCCTAAGCTCACAAACGGCGAGAATCTGTTGTCTCTGAACGTTATATCCAAGGCGGATCCAGGCTCCTCCTGCAGCTTTGGAACTGTCCACATCCCTGGCCCAGAGACCCCTCCCCCTCCTGCAGCCCGGCAAAAGGAGGCCTCTCCCTTTTAAACCAGCATTCCCTCCAGAAGTGCCCCCCCAGGCCCTTGCAGGGTCCACACCGCATCCAGCTGTGCTGCAAAACTTCGGAGCAAGAGAGCGGATCAGCCGTGGACAGCCAGGGGGGGCTTCAGTATGGCTTCCCAGCCTGTCATTTTTTTGGGGGGGGGATTTTTCCTTTATTGTGTTTTTTCCCCTCATGAAGAAGAATCCAGGATAGCCAGTTGTCATGCTTACTGGGGAACAGCCTGAGAACAGCTGGTTTCCATTCACATATTGAGCCTTTTGTCACGACCAAGGTGTTTTGTGTTAAATCAAACTTCACTGGACACTTTTTACTGTTTTTTTAAGCCCCTCCCTGTCCACTTTCTTTCCACAACTCTTGTATTTGAAGGATTGAGTAACATTTCACAACATTTTTTTTTTCCCCCCATCCTCCCAAACTTTCCTGGTTCTTTGGTCCCTTGGAGCAGAATGTTTTATAACAGACAGCAGCATTAAAAAAAATAAATATATATATACATTTCTATAAAATCACCATGTAGGACTGACGGACTCGAGGAGGAAGAGTTGTGTGTATTTGAAGCTATCCTGTTTGTAAAACTTTTGTCAGATTTTCTTTTTTTATTTTTATTTTTTGTATTCCAACTTACAAAACATTGATGTATAAAACTTAAGCGGATAAGACCAAGGTGTCTCCATGTGTTCTTAATTGAAGGTATTGATCCAACAAATTCATGAAACCTTTTCCAGGTCTTTTCCCAAAGAAACAAGGACAATTGGAAAGGATTAAAATCATAAAGGGCACTTTAGACCTAAATGCAGTGTCATTTCGGATACGGCACAATGCTGAACCTCCCCCACTGAAGCGTTTGGTGGCATCATGCAGCCAGCGGGTCTGAGGAACTCAGACGACTCTTTTTATGACAGCTTTTAATGCAAAGTGTTTTTTTTAACATGTTGAACATGTCAGTTTTATCAATGTTAAGCTTATGCGTTTCAGTTCCCATGTTTTATGGAGTGAGTGGGTAGAGTTCTTGTAGTCAAGTTGAAACTGGCTGGCTGGCACACCATTTTGATGCTGTTCACCATTTTCACGATGGGTGTCCCCTTTTGTTGCCATTTGTTGCGATTTTGTTTCCGATTCGTATTAGTGACTCTCTTAATTGATTTCCAATGGCAGGTGGGGCACAAGTTCACCTGTTGGAGCTGTTTAACTCAAATGAGATTTGCATTTAGGTGAAATTGCCCTTTATGTCAAAGATGCTGCATATTGTATGCATAGTGATTTGGGGGGGGGGGGAGGGGGCTGTATAGATTCTTTAATGAGTTATGTAAAGGAAAACAAACTGCACATCTCCTCATAACATCGCAATATCTGTATTATTTATTCATATCTATGGAATTTAATTCATTTTGACAAATGTTTAGAAAAAAAATAATTGGAGGAAGAATCCTTTCCTACCAGTAGGGAATAGATGCTATCTATGTTTTTAACAGATTGTGGCAACTCAAAAGAGATTCTTTTTTGTACCTGATAGGACATTTCATCCTAGATAATAAAGTAATGTTTTTGACATCACCTCTGCAGTGCAGTCTTTAAGTGTCCCTTTTCCTGATTTATTTATCCTTCATATAAACCATTTTAACGGATTGTCAGCACTAGTCATCTATCTATCTGTCTTCCTGTCTGTCCATCTGTCTATGCATCTATCCATCTGTCTGTCCATTCAGAGATATCCTTTCTCAGGGATATTGATTTCAGCAAAGCAGACAAGGGGTATCATGGAGGGTGGTGGTGCTGGCCAGTGCTTGGCTGGTATTAAGGTAATACCACATATATTGCTGACTGGGCTGGTGGCAGGTGCCAGGGAGTGATGTTAAAATTTGGGGTGAAGTTGCAGTGGTACAACTTCTCACAAGCCAGTTTTCCCCACCGCGGAATAACGGATTTCCGGGACACTGCGCATCATCTGTGGGTGTCAGGGAGCTGCTGTCAATTTGCGGTGGTTCCCGGAACTTCTGGGAGAGATGGGACATCTGCATTCATTCATAGGAGTGAGTTCATCCACATTGGTGGGTCATGGATGAAGGCTTTAGTTTTCAGTACCTGGAACACCCCCCCCCCCCCCCAAATGAAAATGGGATCATCTACGCCCTATATAAAGTGTTATCAGGAACTGAATGAAATGGATGCCGTTTTTAAAGATTCTGAAATTTAGGGTTTTTATATGTTCTGCTCTAGAAAACCTCTGCGATCTTTAAGACGCTTGTGACATGAGTGCCAAAGGATTCCTGAGCTGGGTCCTAAGTGAGCATCTTTGTGCCCGATGCAGAAGCTTCTTGTCGAGGCGTCCCTAACACCCAGCCTCCGCATGGGGCTCGGTGGCGGACAGACTCCGTGCTGACAGACATCATACCTGCCTGCCTGGCACGCTTTTAACCAAATCGGGAATGAATGCACGGGCCAGATCTGTAGCAGATGATCACATGGCTTAAGTCCCCATACTTCTGTCTGTAAAATCCCATCTGCCGTGACAGCCCCCGCCATGAGGAATGCCTTTGTCGTTCCAACCCCCATTGAAGTACAGATGCTTGGGAGCTCCCGTTTCCTGCCAGCTACTGTTCCCTGCTGCCCATGGCCGACACATTGGCAGCCTGGCAACACGCTGCTGGATATAGTTGCTGCCCTCGCTGCTGCATCTCATCGCTAAAGGCGCCGGGCGTCAAGCTTCATTATGTGGGGTTTGCTTTAATAAAATCTTTCCCCAGGAAATGACACACACCAGATATTTTCATTTAGAAAAGGTAAGAGAGTTTTATTACGTCATTCTCGGATATGAGGAGTGCCAAGCTTTTCAGTGCCGTTCCACGCCTCTGTGACCCAGGTACAGGGGCAGTTTCCAGCTTGGAGTGCCCCTTGATTAAAGGCCCTCCCCTAGAGGAGGAAAAACAGAATTTCCCTCTGGTTTGCATCACCCTCTCCCTTCTTACACTGTGCTTTCCCACCTCCGTCCCCCGGGGCCACATTGGCACGGCAGACTTCCAGGTCTCTGACCTGATGGAACTCCACCCACGAATTCCCTCTGGACCCTAAATAGCCTGGATGCCGGCTAGGCGGCCAGGTGTAACAGGGATCCCGTTCTACCAATCAGATTTAACCACACAAACACGATCAAATACTGGTGGGTGCTGCCTCTTAAGTCAACTTTGTGGGTAAGCTTTTCATCTTGCACAGGTAATTAATATCAGGGAAGGTACAAGCACGTAACTGAAACCTTTTGGTCCTTATAAGCATCACTTTCTCTTTGGAAGTTCTGTTTTTCCATCTCTTCATCCCCCGCCCCATACACCCATATTCACGCTTTCTTTTACCGTAACAGTGCATTTCCTGAATTCTGATAAGGGGCAAGAAAGTGAGCGAGCGCAGAAGCAACAGTGTGTATAGTGAAGCATAGAAGCGCTTTCTGTTCTGCTGGCTGGTCTATGAGTCAGAGGCTCCCTGGGTTCCCTGCGAGTTTCCATCCAAACAGACACTCTGTTGTACTGTGGTTCCCTCAAGGAAGCGATGTAATTGGACAGCGCATATTTTGCTGCTGAAAGCACTGTGATGATAGGAGAACCTGTCTCCTGCAGAGGACTCCCGGCTATAAAGTCGCTCTGAGGAGGCTGGCTTATAATTCATGCCGTATTTGTCGCACTGGCTGAATGCGCTTAAGCATCGCGGCTTTCCCTCGATCCCGATCCTTGCTAGCAGATCAAAATAACTAATAAAACGTTATCCTCTCAAATATCAGTAAATGTCTATGGCAGTGCTGTGCCAAACCAGGATTCATTCCACTGATCTGGACTGTTTCCCAGGGTGGATGAGGATGAGAAGTTAGGGAAACAGGGAGACACCAACCCACACCAAATTTGGCTTTGGTCATGCTGAATGCCAAGCTGTAAAATTACAACGGAAAGGCACTGACGTTGTCCTGAAGCTTTGCAGCTTCAGTGCCGCATATTAAGCTGAAAGGTCATCATCTAAACAAACATGCTGTAAAAACCAGGGCTGTTCATTTGTAGTCTGTCAAATACTGGAGACAAAGTTAACGCTGATAAATAGCATTTCTAAATTATAATCTGACTTATGTTATGGATGTAAATGGGCCAGGGCAAAGTGTCCTTCACCTTCTCGTCTTCTGACTATGTTGGATGGTTATTGGATAGTTCTGGCAGCAGCTGCAGTGTCTCTGCCTGTGCAGCAGGGGGCAGATTTGCCAGGCTGGCTCACCGGCACCTTAAGCGCGAAGCTTCCTGTGCCTTCTGATGCCTCCTCTTATTGAACCTTTTGACGTAGTTGTTGCTGCGAATGATGCCGTCACCCGGCTTCAGCTTCCCTCCAAGAAGGGCCAGCAGGTCGTTGGTTATGTGACGCCTCCGGTGGTAAATCTGACCCATTACAACGTATCTGCTGCCTGCAACCGTCCACATCACATTTCTGTCAACAGACTCAATGTGAAGAAAACTATCAAAGTATTTTTGCTTCAGATAAAGTACAGTATGACAATAACTAATTATCTTTTCTTCCTTCCTTCCTTCCATCCATCAGTCCTTTCACCTTACAACAGACGACCCAGCATAGAGCTGAGGAATCATGTCCCTTACTGGTGTGTCTTACACAGACTTTAGATATGGGTTTGATTGTAAATGAATTTCGATTGAGCGTAAAATACACAAATCGCAGTGACTAAGTACTGGAAAAATAGTCATGGAAGATGAATGGAAAAAAATATTTACACGAAAATGTACATGTTTTTAAAATCATCTTTACACGTTTTAACTTTAAACTTTCAATCATTTAAACCCCTATTGGAATACAAGATGTTTTGCTGACTGATAACGAGAGGGTGGGGCCTTTTGGCAGGTGAACGGATGAGCACATGTGACCTCGATGCTTACCGAGCTTCAGGTCCGGACAGGGCTTGGCACACTTGTATGTGTCTAGCACCAAGATCCGCACTTTGAAGAAGTAGCTGTCGGGGGTGACGTACAAGCGACTCATTTTGTAGAAGCCGTCACTGTTGACCAGCAGTACGATCAGTCGTATTCCTCGCCGGATCACCTCGATGTCATGCACTATCCCATTGATGGCTGGGTAAGGGGGAGTACAGGATGGGGTCAGTGACCGGCCCGGGGGTGGGGGGGTCAGGGGGGGGGGACTGCAGCAAGCCAAATCTCTGCGGGTCCGGGAGCAGAAATTGAAATCAGATGGACTGTAAAGGGTGAGATGTTTTTTTTTCCCTGCACAAACCGCATAGTTCCTACTCGTTTTAGATGGCGGTAAGGGTCTACTGCAGTGATACTGTAATTGCAAACCACCATAAATTTGATAGTAAACATTGCTGTGTAAAGACCGCAAGCATGTCATGTATTTCACTATCCCCGGATTAATCTTTGACCAAAATGATAGACAGAACTTGCACATGAAGCTCACATCTCCAAAATGCACCTAAAGAACAGACACTATTTAATGCCCAGACAGCAGGGGGCGCCTTTTTAATAATACCCGCAGGCCGGCGCACTCAGCAAATTGGCCGGGGGACCTAATGTGTTTGCTTCCTTCCCAGCGGGTCTCCCCATGCCTGTCTCTTCCTGTGACCACCCCCCTTCTCATACCTTCTGTGAAACAACCACTCAAAGAAGAAGGACGGGGGACTCCCTGCAGCGGGGACTGCCCTCCTCCCCTTTTCGGGGCGGGCCGCTCGCCCTGATTGTTGCCTCAGGTGGCGCGGTCCTGCTCGAGCAGCTGCATATTTACCGAATTCGCTGTAGCAGTAATGTTCCTTCTCCTCTTTCTCTTTCCTGCACTCGCTCAGGCACACGGCTTCCTGGGAGAAGTCGGACTCTGGGGGGACAAAACAGACGTGACGTTACGAAACCCCAGCAGCCACTGCAGTATCATTACGGCAGTTGGGGACGGCCGCTGTGGCCTCATTATAAAACCATGGCGTCGCATTCCAGTCTTGGTGGTCTGCAGACGGAGGCTTTTGATATCTGCTCCAGCTTCCACTTCATCGCTGCATAATAATCGATCTCACTTAGACATATTTAAGATTTCTCGAGTTCATGCATATGAAGATTTATACAACAGATCCATTCTGGAAACCTCAGCTATGCAGGAAATTATGGCCTGAGAAGTATTTACACAAACTGAGCAGTTAGGGCGCGTGCCCGGCGCCGCACTCTGGCGGCACGATCTGGGCCAGCTCTACTGTACCTTTCTTAAGGACATCAAAGTGGTACAGCAGACTGGAAGACCTGCGGTTGAACAGAACAGAGGGTCTGCTGTTGTTCCTTCCACCCAACTGGTACAGGCTGGATTTTCCGGGCCGGTTCTCTTCGGGGTCCAGTCTCCGGTTCGGTGGGTCTCTGCGAGGGGAGGCAGGCTGGAGGGGACTCCGGGACCTGGAGTTATGGCGGACGTCTGGGTCGTCGAGGGTGGGGCTGTTGGGAAGGGGGTCTGGCACAATCTTCTGCGTGCGATTAGCAGCGGCGACCAGAGGTGTTTTGGGGAACAGTTCGGGGGCTAGGGTCCGCCCCTCCTCCCGATCCTTCTCACTGTTGTGTTCAGTAGGAAGCCTGTCACTCTTGGTCACCTTCTTGCTCTTGTTGTGGCTCCCCGGCCGGGGTAGGGGTGCTAGGTCACTGTGTTTGGGCCACATCCCGGCTGGCAGGGGCTGTAAGACATACTTAGAGTCTCCTGGTTTGATACTCTGTTCCAGCAACTCGTTGACCGGCAGAGAGGGCCCCTTTCCTCCAGCTGTGCTGTGATTGAGTGGTGGTTCTGACGGGTCGCTTATTCCAGCCCCGTGTGTTTTCTGAGAGGCAGTCCCAATCAGAGAAAAGAGTTCTGAAACCACAAAGAAGCGATGACAATCAGACACCAGAAGGGTTCATTCAGCAGAACATACATTTTATCATCACTTCACAGAATATGGAGAGTGCACACATGGTTACCTGAATTGCTTAAAAACTACTTCGCAATGTATTTTCGAGTGTTCGTCATAATTAGGTTTTTTTCACAAGTTTGTGATTGTTATGGAAAAACACTCCACAGTCCTTTACAATTCCTCCTTTAAGCTATCGTGTTTAAAATCCCTAGTTGCCATAGCCCCATAATCATTCCAAACTCATACCTATCTCTGAGATTACAGTCTTGCGCAATTAGAAACATCACTTGCGACCGTCCACAACCACCCAGAGGCTGCAATGTTTTTCACTGGCGTGTTATGATAATGCTTTTTTTTTCTCCATAAAATTAGAAAAAACACATCACTTTTAACTGAAACACTACATTCTATTCATTATGCTTTCTTGCCTGCCTTTTAGTCTTGTGTATAATTATCTATTATTATATGTAAAATTACTAAATGCCTCTAAAATCACTGAGAAATAAATCGCGATCGATTTTTTTCGTAGTTATAATATTTCAAATTGAGAAATGTGACATACAAGTCACATTGTCAATTTAGCACTTATTGAAATTAAAGATTGCATAAAATATTTTAAACATTCCTGTATGTTTAGTCGCGTTAGGCAATGAAGGATAGATTAAACATCAGTTTGTGTGCCGTTCATTAATATTTGCGGTGATTTATTCGCAGAAATTGTCTTCCTTTTTTCGCCATCAGTTTAAACTTAATGCAATTAATCGAAAGGCAGGACTCACCATTAACAGCATGTTCTTCTGCTTCGGAGAAGACGAGCGCTACGGAGAGAAGAAGCACAATTCGTGTCATTTTGAGGACGCTCTACTATGAAATAAAACTGTCCGCATTAAGCTTCCTTTATAAGTCCACGGCAGATTTTGGTGTTGAGAGGCGTGTCGTTCAGATTCAACGACCCCTCCTCTTTGGTAAACAAGCAGATCAAAGACATGATTTATGAATGAACTACAGTGGCTATTCATGCAGTCCCTATGCAGAACAGTAGCCAATATAAGTACATATGTGAATATACAATGTACAGTCATGTTCATGGGAGGTCTACATCACGTATAGGTATTTATTCTCCAAGACAGAATTCAAACGATTATTATTATTATTATTATTATTATTATTATTATTATGTGGTTGTTGTTGTTGACTTTTGCTATTCCAGTGTCCATCATATCCTCGACTTGATCGCTGTGCCGGGGGATTATAGTTTAAGGAAGTGGGCAGAGCGCACATACGCAGCCCGCGCAGAATTATTGGGGAAAATGTAATATAATTATACAAATAACGCAAACGCAGATCGAACCCATACCCTAGACACGAGAGACATCATGCTGCCGATGAAACATATAACAAGCAAATTCAACAAAATAATTTTTTTATTTTTTTTTGCAAGACACTGAGCAGTGCAGTTATCAAGAAGCAAAGGGCGCCACTCTTATTGCGTAAGCTAATCGCTATTGGAAAATGAAAACATTTGAGTCAGATATAAAACACCTAGGATGTATAAGAGAACTTCTGTACTGTCATCCCAGTTATCAATAACATACATAACTATTGTCTGACTGCCTGATACAAGTAACTACGGAAGAGGATTAGGGCCACCATGAAAATATTATTTGAATTCTGACTTTAATCTCAGAATTCTGACTTTAATTTCAGAATTCTGACTTTTTTCTCAGAATTCTGACTTTAATGTCAGAATTCTGACTTTAATCTCAGAATTCTGACTTTTTTCTCAGAATTCTGACTTTAATCTCAGAATTCTGACTTTAATCTCAGAATTCTGAGTTTAGAAAAAAAAGTAAGAATTCTGAGATTAAAGTCAGAATTCTGAGATTAAAGTCAGAATTCTGAGAAAAAAGTCAGAATTCTGAGATTAAAGTCAGAATTCTGAGAAAAAAGTCAGAATTCTGACTTTAATCTCAGAATTCTGACTTTAATGTCAGAATTCTGACTTTTTTTTCTAAACTCAGAATTCTGAGATTAAAGTCAGAATTCTGAGAAAAAAAGTCAGAATTCTGAGATTAAAGTCAGAATTCTGAGATTAAAGTCAGAATTCAAATAATATTTTCATGGTGGCCCTAATCCTCTTCCGTAAGTAACACAGCGTCAGAATTTAGTATTAAGAAATAATCGGGGTTTAAATTATACCTGTATGTGCATTCACTCTATGTGCTAACAGCATCAAACAAATGATTTTTTAAATCCTTTTTTATCTTGCAGAAACCTATGCTATTTTTGCCTGAGGTGCGGCTGTAGCACTACCAGAAGGTGCCTATAGTACGAACATGTGCTATATTGATGACCAATTCAGATCAACGAAGTAACTAATAGTGTTTACACTGTGCAAACTGATATCACGTGAATAACGTTTTAACACAGCTATAAGCTTGTTGTGTAGTCCTATGTCACGTATTATGTGCATTCCTTGTATGTCCCTTTGGACGAAGCGATTGCCAAATAAGTAGGCCTACTAATAATTATTACCAATAATTCTAACAATTATTAGATATTTTATTGTTCTGTCAGTTGCCATTTTAGACATCCAAATAATATGGGTAATATGTTATGCATATGGAATTATAGTTAAAGATATTTTTTATTTATTCTCTATTTTATGTTTCATTATTGAGCGCGGGTAATTCGCCGATCATTTTATTGTGCAGTGGTTGTGATGCTTAAGACAAATTAACGACAGTGCTATTGGATTACTGCCCCCTAATGGACAGAATGTTAAGTGCTGAAAATGCTGTGGACAGAACTTCAGAGCTTTTTGCATCCTAGATCTTGGTTGCCTTGTACCGTGCCTGAGCACGACTGTCCTCCTCCCCGCTCCCCGACTGGTCTGCGCTCGCATTGCGCCTAACGATCCGGGCCCGAGCACGCCTTCGCCATCACCATGCGACATTTTGTGTTGAAGAAAGCCCCGCCAAGTGGAATTCATGACCAATATCCGTATTTTGTACTTACCTTATACAGTATGTAGTTACTGAATGATAGTAGTGCAGAACACATTAGTTAGTCTTGACTATTTAGCAAATCGCATCACTAGTTAGCCACAAATTGCATTACATTGATCATTTCCTGCTTTATACTTCAATAAAAGTCACATACATGCATAACTTAGCGTTCAATATTTATTTCATGTTGGTATGTTGCTCACTGAATCATTATCATATAAACATTGGAAACACTGCAATACTAAAAGCCGATGAACGGCTTACAAATGATTTTTTTGTTTATTATATGTTAATATACAAGAAATGCCAGCTATTAAGAGGGTGGTACCAAAATTACTTTACAGCATTAAGTAAAAAGAATAATAGTTGACCGACCCAGATGGGACTCGAACCCACAATCCCCAGCTCCGGAGGCTGATGCCTTATCCATTAGGCCACTGGGTCATCACGTTGTTGACGCATTCAAACTTAGCTTTTAATGAGTAAGAAAGAGGCATTAGAACCCGTATTATACGTATTGTCTGCGGTATTGTTTTATATTATTATGCGCAATTGTGTACATACGTAACGACAATGTACTCGTAAGAAACATAGCGTTGAAGGACACAGACATAATGGTTTTAGGAAACGTTGAAAAGGCTAACAATGGGCGATGTATTCATCTCGCGATAGCAGAACATATCTTTTGACGATCTGTTCAGCGAATAATGTGATTTTTTTAAACCCAGCCAATAGGAAACGCGTTTCGCTCGAACGGCCCAATCACAACTAGCCAGTACCGGGAATTTAAAGAGCGGTATCTTCTCTATACGTCATTGCATCTGGCTAAGGAATTGGTAAGTATACGTTTGTGAGCTAGTGATTTTTTCTACCTCAGCCACTGGAAATACATGCATGTCTCTCGACAGATGCAGTGTTTGCGTTTAAGTATTTTTGTAATTTTTTTAATGTAATAAGTATTTCGGCACTCAGATCGTTTTACATGATCATATAAGATCACGATCGTGTGCTTCCATGCTAGCCCGGCTGCCACATGTCTTTGCTAGCTTGTGTTCTGTATGGCGGAAGAAAATGGAAATCGTTAACTGTAGTTTTATTTAACGTTCTTGTATATTTCTTCCTCTCTACATCTAAGGTGAGCATTTGACATCACTTATCCCCGGTTTTGTTGGAAGCATGTCCTCTGCTGGGAACGAGAACACCGTTCGCATTAGCAAGTTCAAAAACAAGGGAAAAGATGCCAGCGTATGTGACCGGATCCCACCAAGAGATGCCGCCCATGTTGCAGCCTTTCTCGCTGGTCAGGTTATTGGGTATCTGATTAGCTACGCTTTCGGTCGCTCTGATTATGTAGGAGCTGAGGCGAAGGAGGATCGAAGTCAACGTCGAGCTTCGGAAGGCAAAGAAGGACGAGCAAATCCTCAAAAGGAGGAATGTCAGCAGCTTCCCCGAAGAGGCGACTTCACCGCTTCAAGAGAAGAACCAGAACTCGCAGGTATGCCAAAGATACTGCACCTGCCGTATTTCACTAAGGTCATGCATGTTTTCTGTCTGTCGTGAGTTTGTAGTTACAGATGATGCTAATTCGTTCACCATATCCGGACTTGTCAAAGTATAAACTTGGCTTGCATCAAAGCTCATTAAGTGCTGCTTATATCCCAGTGAAATCCACGGAAATCATGACCGACGTCTTGATGCCCCCTTTTATGTTAAACTGTATATTGCAGCCTACCCAGCACTGGACAGTGGAGGAGATTGTCACTGGGGTTAGCAGCAATAACCTTGATATGCAGCTGCAAGCAACGCAGGCTGCTAGGTAAAGTGACCTCAGTGGGTTGTACATGTTTTGAAGGTCCCTAGATGGTTATCCTACCTGCTAGTGGTTACTGATTTGGTGACACCCCTGCCCCCAACTTTTTGTGTTGCCCTGCAGAAAGCTGCTCTCGCGGGAGCGACAACCTCCCATTGACCGCATCATTGGCGCTGGGCTAATCACAAAGCTTGTGGGGTTTCTGGGTGTGGGAGAGTGTCCCCCCATCCAGTTTGAGGCAGCTTGGGCTCTCACCAACATTGCCTCCGGGACCTCGGATCAGACCCGAGCTGTGGTCGAGGGGGGTGCTATCCCAGCCTTCATCAGCCTGGTGACATCCCCGCATCCTCATATCAGTGAGCAAGCCATCTGGGCCTTGGGAAACATTGCAGGTAAAGGCTCTTTACTTTTCTGTTTTATGCATTAATGTATCGGCGCCCCAGACAATGCAATGGGCCTCAATACGTTTCGCAAAACTTGCTTCGTTTCAGGTGATGGTTCTGCCTATCGAGACACGGTCATCAAACATGGGGCCATTGATCCTCTCCTCAGTCTGCTGGCCGTCCCTGACCTTTCTACATTCTCTGTAAGTATTTTGTTTCACTCTTTCTGACGGCCCTGTTATCCTTCAATCTTCCCATTGATTGTTTTAAAAGTGGCAACTTAAGAGATCCCAGTTTCAGATTTTGTTTTTTTTTTTTTGGCCACTAGATGGCGTATTGAGCACAAGTCCACTTTCTGTCGTTGTGCCTGACTGCTGTTGGTCTTCTGCATTCTAAATGCTGCATGCGTGTGTGTAACTTCCTTCCTCAAGTCTGGCTACCTGAGGAATGTTGCGTGGACCCTGTCGAACCTCTGCCGCAACAAGAACCCACCTCCCCCTCTGACGGCGGTGCAGCAGGTGCTTCCTGCACTGGTGCACCTGCTGCACCATGATGACAAGGAGGTGCTGGCAGACACCTGCTGGGCCGTGTCCTACCTGACCGACGGGCCCAATGACCGCATAGAGGTGGTGGTGCAGGCGGGCTTGGTACCCCGCATAGTTCAGCTGCTGGGTTCCGGGGAGCTCTCCATCGTGGTATGTCTTTATGGCTTTGCGTTATTGTAGGACACTGGTTGGGTTAGGGGGACTGATTGGCTTGGCTGGTTTTGAGTTTGCAAAAACTGACTCAAGTTGGTGGCAGGGAGATTGGATATGTTAAGTTTGAAATCTTAAAATGGAGTCTGTCTGAATGACAGCTATAGATTACAAGTGCTATATTTTTTTTATTGTATTGTGGACTCCTTGGATACATTTAGTATTGATGCAATTGACAACTGAAGGAACACATTTTCACTAAAGGACAGTGTAGTGTTGCTTATAGTGAAATCTGTCCACTGAAATGGTTAGATGGACGAGAAAACAATTTTTGTTTGTTTCTTCAGTAAACGTTTTCTGTTTTGGTTTGGCTCTGTTTTTAAGCTCTGGGTTGTTCACCCTTCAAACCCTGTTCTCCTTGCCAGACTCCATCACTGCGTTCAATAGGAAATATAGTTACCGGCACAGACGAGCAGACTCAGAAAGTGCTGGATGCCGGTGCTTTGGCAACGTTCCCTGATCTGCTTCGTCATCACAAGAACAATATTCAGAAGGAAGCTGCATGGACACTGTCCAATGTCACTGCGGGGAAAGACACGCAGATCCAGGAGGTCATCAATGCGGGCCTGGTGCCCTTACTGGTGGAAGTGCTCCAACTGGTAAGGCACGGCCCTCTCTTTGGGTGGAAAGACCTCCTGTGCTTTGTGGAACTCAAACTTAACCTTGGCACATTATTGTTGGAAGGAAGTCTGGAATCATCTGGTATGCTGCTAAAATGCAGTTTTGGTCCATTGCGGATTTGTTTTTTGTTTGTTCCTAGGGTGACTACAAAACTCAGAAAGAAGCTGTGTGGGCTATAACGAACTACACCAGTGGTGGCACTGTTCAGCAGGTGGTATACCTCGTCCAGGCCAACGTGCTGGAACCTCTGCTGGATCTGCTGTCTACCAAGGATAGCAAAACCATTCTGGTTATCCTGGATGCCATCTCGAACATTTTCCTGGTATGTTACCCTCCCCCCCCATGAAAAAAGGCAGTTTAAACACGATGTGTCAGTAGCTGTGGTATAACCATGTTTTAGCACGTTTCCCAGTGTCAGTCATTTCTTTGCTTGCAGGCAGGAGAAAAGATTGGGGAAGCTGAGAAGCTCTGCTTGATGATCGAGGAATGTGGGGGGCTGGATAAGATCGAGGCACTGCAGGCTCATGAGAATGAGATGGTGTATAAGGCATCACTCAACCTGATTGAGAAGTACTTCTCAGGCGAGGTAAGCAGTATTCCAAGCTTAAGAGAGAACTGGTCTTGCTTGTATGGCAAATGGTTTCATCAGGAGTGCTTAATGTTTAAATCTTTGGGTTTTCTTCCCATACAGGAAGTGGAAGATGAGTCTGTTGCACCAGGCACTACAGCTGATGGATATGACTTTCAGATCTCAGATAACCAAAGTGCTTTCAACTTCTGAGTCGTAATATTTGTGTGGCTTCTCATTTTCTATGTGTACATACCTGTCTTTGTCTGACTTTTTTTTTTTTTATGAACTGTAAATAAAGTCTGAATTGGATTCTCACTGGCCTTTTGCATTGAAGCACTTTGAGGTAAATGTCCCACCATGACACAGGATCGACGTCCAGTTGTGCCAACATCGGTATTACACAGCTCTCTCGTCAGGTTTATAAGACTGTACAAGGACCGCTGCATTGGTGGACAGTTCTTTTATTGGAATAAATAAATATAGGTCTCTTTTTGGCAGCTATATATATGCATAAACCCCTGTTTAATCGTGATTCTGCTGGTATAGAAGGCTGCACTAAGCAGGTTTCTTCCAGGTTTTTTAAATTTCTAGGACAGAAGTGCACTAGCATAGGGTGAAGCAGGAGTCACTGGGAACAGCCATAAACCAGCCAGATAAAGGGCATAAGTGACTTTCTAATGCCAGAAATGACTGTCAACTTCTCTGAATGTTTCTCATGAATCAGAGGATGACACCAAGTGACCTTCAAAAGGAATAGGAAACATTAAGTGGTGTGAAGTGCACTGCTGGGACAGGTCATGTCAGGCTCCTAGAAGCAGGACTGAAGACCCATAAAGCAAGGAAGAAGCCCTTCATCACTGAGAAACCGAAGAACCAGGCTGCAGTTTGCAAAAAAAGTATATATCATTTTATTGTTCATGCATGCACACTTAAGTTGAGAAATTAGTGAAACAGAAAATGTTGTGGTTGCAATTTCTTCTGTGGCTGTATTTTCTGCTGTTTGGCAGCTTGGATTGAAAATTACTTTGTTTGTTGGGTCAAAACACATGTTGAGTGTCATCCTGCATACATCCAAAGACCAGTTTTTTTGTTACAGGAATCTGTATGGAAGTGTTTATTGCATTCCTTTAATGCTGAACAAATGCAAGGTGGTGTCATCCCTGTGAATGTTTTCAAGTTTGTCAGGTATACTTTTCACCTTTGAATCATTTCTATCCCTGATTATAAGTATGGGTTTAAGAGTGAGGTGTGTTTCAAAATGTGTCGCTTCAGAGGATTTGGGATGTGAGTAAGTTAATGCTCTCCCATTATTTAAAAAAGTCAGTTGGTACTGAGATATGTCTGCAACTCAGTCACGGACTAGTATGTATTTATAAGGCTTCCTGTGTATTGTCATGCCTGTACCTACCACTGAGGACACCGAGGTCAAGTCCTCAGTACTCCAATGACCACAATCCATTACAGGGCCCATCGAGGAAGTGTTAACACTTTGACCTCGGTATATAAAAAATCCTGGCTGCTGCATTGGGTGTTAATGGCATTTTTCTACAAGAACATTTATGGTCTGCATTTTGAAATCCGTGTGCTTTACGAGAATCTGATTAGGTGCCAATACTGAAATACATTGAGAAATGCAAAGAAATCTAGTTTTGTCCAATTTCTATAACGTCAGGGGCGTGTGTAGCGGAATTATTTGAAGAACAGGTTTTTTTTATATGAGAAACACAAGCGCACTTACGTCAGTAAGGTTTCAACTTAGATTTAATTACTTAGCTGCATTCTGATTTTTCCGTATATGCAATGGTAATAAAACAGTTTTAATCATCATTCTCGCCAGTTTTGATTCCTTATAAGTAAACCCTTTCCCTGAACGTCATTCTCCATTCTACATTTGTCTTCTGCAGACAGATTACGGCATAGTTTTCATTTAAAAAATGTTAGACTATAACAATTTCCCCAGGAATGTAACTATTTAAGGAGGAGCCCGAATGTAGCTTAAAATGTATCAAGCAGTCATGTTGAATGTTGAGCACGTGTATATTAGTACGTTTAACATTATTGTTTGCCTCTATACATAATATGTTGCAATTTAACAGGAAAGGGCAAGACTGCTCTTACTACTCATTTTCCATATTTATTCTGTGGACAGTATATCGTTCCCCAACATTTCCTTAAAGAAAGTTCCTCAATCTGTCAGAGCATTATTCTGTAAGACGACTACAAGCATTCGACTGTATTATTAAATTAAGTTAAACTATGAATCTCATTCATAGGTTATAGTCTCTCATTTTATTAAAAGTAAGACTTAAATATATGAAAGTCGATTGTTCTCGTCGCGCCAAATGCACACGAACGTATCTGCAAAATATCATCAAATAGGGGCATTGAGACATAATATATTAAACTAATATCTCATCTTCAGTTTTTCGTGCATCTATTTCTAAGAAGCATAGCATTATAAATCGTATATATATGCACACACATGTTTGACTGTTTGTAGGTAGGCTTTTTGTTTCTCGTAGCTTTCAATCGGGTGATGTCACCAGCCCCGGCGGAGGAGCTGCGGGGGGAGAGGCTCTTCAACACCCGTCAACTTCGCAGCGACTCGCATTGCGATGCCGCCGCCGCCGCAGCAATAGGCTCCGGTCAGCCTGCGCTCCTTAACGCTGGTAGACGTGCGGGAACTTGCCTTTTTTAATGCCTCTTTCAGACTTGGATTTCGGGCGCCCGTCCTTATTGACCTGCGGTGTAGGATTAACGTTTTCCCTGCATTAGACATCCTTTTTTGTTGTCCCGTGTTCGCGGTATGGTGTAATGGCAGTGTTGTGTACATCCGGGCCACAATGCCGTGACTCCATTATTGTTCATTCACTGTGAACTGGAGAGAGGAGAAGGAGGGATTTATTTTATTTATATTTATCTTTATAAATATAAATAAAATAAATCGATATACAAACCTGCACATATTTCCTGTAATTAAAAGTCAAGCTGGACCGTAAAAGGACATGTCTAACCAAGGGGTGAGGAGAAACGGCCCAGTGAAACTGCGTTTGACAGGTAAGATTTTAAAACCCAAAAGCGTCTCGCTAAGTAGTTTGCCAGCGATCGCTTGGCATTTTCATCCAGCTTCTCTACAAAATGTTTAACTTCTTGAAAGTATGTGTTTGGATGCCGTCAAAACGTATTTGTGCTGCAGTCATGCAACATCGACAGGGACTTACTCAACTAAAGAGAGTAATTGTGTGATTTTGGGGGAAGCCCTAAAACATTAATATCATGTCTGCTTGTCGGCTTGTTTATATGAATATATCTCTGACTGAAAGCCGAATACGCCATCCTGAAGTGTTTTACTCATTCAGATCTTATTTTTTTATTTATATGAAGTAGATTTAGTGAGCAGTCGTTTCTCATCGGACCTAAATAATTTGGTGAAAGAAGTTTTGTTCGTTTTTCGTTTAAGAAAATGATCTTGCCAACTACAGCTTTCCAGAAAGAAGGGGGGAAATAGGGTTACATTAAAAGTATCCATTGAGCTAACTCGTAGCTTTGCTTTTTTTTTTTTTTTAAGTACTCTGGTTGCTTGTTTACATGGTATTTAACTTAAGGCTTGAGATAGCTGGCAAGTTGTTTTAATATAGTCAATCACGGATGACTGGTCAAAAAACATTGTAATGGTTATTTTTTAAAAACATCGCGACTTTTCAATTTATAGAAATAAACCAGTATTTGTCAGTATTACATTTTGAATTTTAAAATTAGGAGGGGGAATATCTTCTTTTTTTTTGAGAATTAGCAGGATTACTAGATATACGAGGCTTTACAAATGGTCCTTGCAATCAGAAAGTAAAGGATCCACATATCCTCGCCGTGCCTGCACGCCGCACACCATACAACAGAGTAAAAGTTCCGTCCATAGCCTTCCTAGGGGCTTTTAAGAAGTAGGCCTATTACCCCCCCCGTTATAACCCCCTCTTGGCTCATGATCGTCATTCAGGTTTTTTGTAATAGGCCTATGTGATAAAGTAATTTCCAATTTATAAAAGGGAACTAGTTAGTTCTAATGTAGAGAGCCGCAAATGGCCTAATAATAATTAAATAATAATAATTTAGTCCTATTATTATTACCGGAAGTATAATGATCGCTTATTCGTTGTTCAATTACAGATGTATGGCGTAATATGAGTGGTATTCTAAGATAAAGTTAAACAATTTTGTTCGTCTGATGTTGCGGAAGAGGACGTCGAGCGTTAAATGATTTAGCACTTATTTCTGAGAAAAAGACGCAGAATTTTGTGTTAATTTTAAGTAACGTCTTTGAGTGCTTGTTTATCGTTCTGCGTGGAATATTGAATTTCTTAAGAGTACTTTCATACTGGGTAGTGCTGTCGTAAACGTAATGACCCATAAATGCTTCGTTGTCAAAAATAAATGGCTAAATAGGATGTCGCAAATTCATTAATTTTCGCTTCGAATAAAGAACCCCTTATGAATAAACCAATTGTATGCCTTTGCAATGACTAAATGTATAGGTGATCTGTTTATAACACGTCATTCTGTCCGCAAAGTGCTGAGTCGTGAAGTCCGCTCGTTAAAACTGGCTGTGATAAATTACCTTTGTGGTTGGGAAGGGTCCAGAAATGGCTTCCCTTGCAGAAAGCAGGCAAATTTGGAAAGGAATGGTATTACAATTGGACGGCTTGTTTTTTTTTTTCTTTTCTTTACTAGCCTTTGGATGCTGTTGAATTATTGAAGAAATGTGCACAAGAACACTGCGACATATTAGAATATGTTCTTCATGTATTTGAATACTTACGCCATGTTTTCCAGATATTCATTTAATCAATCAGTAGTCTTGTATGTGTGATAGTTATTGTGTAAATGATGCCTTCCAAACTTAATAGTAGTAATATGGGTATCTCTGAGTTGCCCTTAGTGTGTACTTGAGCGTATGTCTTGCAGTGGACTGACATCTTTGCCTCCTGCCTTATGCTTCTGGGATCGACTCCGGGTAATTCACAACCATGCACTGGATAAGCAATTCTGGGAAAGAATGGGTAGTTTTGAGTCTTCTTGTACTGGAAAGTGGCATTGTAAGCTCCAGTTTTAAGTGCAAGGTAACTTTGATGCATTCATTGATTTATTTAGTATTAAAAACATGAATTCATACAATTAAATGACCATGTTAGCCTAATATTATTGTCCTTGTGTTTGCCAGATCGTCGAATGTTATTGAAGGACCTGAGACAGTTTTGTATTTTTATGCGGTGAAGTCAAATACAGAAGTCATAGTTTTTGTTTCGTGTTTTTTAAAGAAATGATACACGTCAGATTTTGGCCTTTGTCATGCAGCTAAAATGAAAATCTGTCTGCTACTGACAACTTTAAGTTCACGCCTGCTCCCCTGTGGATTCTAGAAAATAATACTGGATATCTTGCGCTGTGTTTTTTCTAAAATATACTGGTATGTTTTGTTTAATTAGTGGAATGTGTACAACTGTTACAAATATTTGCTGTCTTGTGGTGTCTGTCTACAGGGGGTTGTTGTTCTCATAATTCATGGCATAAATGTTTTGCAAACCGCAGTGGTGCTTTGGACATGAGGCTGTTTGCTTGTTTTTTCCCTGCCTGAAATAAAAAAGAAACTTGGGGCTTATTTGTTTTTTGTTTTTTGTTTTTTTTGTTTTTGTCACTTGACAACGTCGTGTTTGTCTGACTTTGTTCTGATGCCACGCTCCATCCACCGCATTTGCATGTGCTATTAGAGCGAGGACATCAGGTTTGATGTCAGTGAAGGTATTGCACAAGGTTGTGAACTTGTGAAAAAAAAGAAGAAGAAAAAAAGAGTGGAAAAAAATTGCATGCTTCAGCTCTGATGTAAGAAGATAAAATTGATGCTGGTTATTAGGAGAGTGGTTTTTGACTTGCTAATAAATTCTCCCCTATGAACTCGCACACAACTTTTTTTTTTTTTGCCAACAAAAAGCTTTGCATAAAAAATAGTGAATGATTGTAGTTGTATGTAATCCTGTCTGGCGCGTCATCTGCTCATGACCCATCTTGCATGGAAACGCTGTGTGGCTGACGGACCTGTTGTTTCCCGTAATACAAAGAAATCGTCACAATGGTCTGTGGTGTGGCATTTTTTCTGCTTATGAGTTGGCACCAGCGCCAAGCCAGAAAAATCCCAAAGTGGCTCTGTGGCAACTTAACCTCGGCTCCATCTTCTTGGAGAGATTAGCCGATTGAAAACTTTGACTAAGACATCAAGGGATTCTTCAAGACTGCTGTATTCAAGATGACTTGCTTGCTTTGTGGGGGGGGGGGGGGGGGTGTTACTCCAGGGGGTGTAAACCCGCAGTAGTCTGCCATCATGTATAGGGAACCCCTGTTAACTTGGGGGGGGAATACATCTTTATTTTATTCTTCATGGCAGTGCTGAAGGCCTTTGAAATGCACTGAAGTACAAAACCACTGCCCGCGGCCTGTTGTGCTGGCATAAATATTTGGACATCATGGTGAAAATCATTTTGTGTCAGATTCCTGGATGCTGGAGTTCCACCTCTTTGCGTTGTGCCGTTCTTCGTTTCTGCAGTTGCTAAATGTGAGATCTTCCTGGTCAACAGATGTTGTTCAAGGAAATGGACCAAGCGAATGACATCTGTAACCAAAAGCTTGCTGGTTTAGCTCTCAGTGGGATTTGGTTGGGGTGGCGGGTGGGGGGGTGGGGTGTTGCTCTCATACACACAAAACTCCTGTAACTGCTTTAGTTCAAGTCTCTGTTAAAGTAGCCCTCTTGTTGGGTTTTGAAGGGCAATGTTGAACTGTGTTCATTTTATGTTTATGTTGTCATTGATGTTTAATTGGGAATGGAGTTGAGTGGTTGTATGTGGCACGCTGGCGTGGACAGCTGCCTGTGCTGCATGGCTGGGTGCCCAGAGGGGCTAGAGCGACACAGACCCCCTCACAGGTCCTCCGACTCCCGCTTGGTTTTGCACTTTCTTGCAAAACAAACATTTAAAATGTTTACATGGGGATACATTGTTTTGACTGGAAGGGGGAGATGACAGCCGCCCGCTTTTGATCAGCCTCCAGGATCAGGTCGAGGCGAATTCCAGACCCTTCTGTGTTCCAGGAAGAGCCAAATTAAATATTTAAACGAGCACCGTTTCTGAGGGAATGGGGTAGGGAAAGGGGGGAGGGAGGGAGGGAGGGGGGGGAGGGTTTTTGGGGCCGGAGCGAGTGTTTCCGGAAAATCAGAAATGTTCCCAAAGCCATTTCAGGTGCGTTTATACCCCAGAATGTATGACGCTGGAATATTAATTTGCAAAACGACGTATAATTTGCTGTCGGGGCATACACTGTCATTTACGATTTTGATAAATGCTTCAGCCGCCTCACCATATCTCAGAATTATCGCTCGATCTGTTTTGGTGCATGCAAAGAAAATGTCAAATGTACCCAGTAAGAAAGTCTTTCATGCAAAACTGTTTTGCTAAGGTATTAGCGTGCAGTACTGCATGCGTGTCCGTGATCTGAAGCCTTCGGTGTCTCTTTACCTGCTATGGTTTTCTTTTTTAGCCGACATCTTTGCAACGGTGGAATGCTTAACTGAAGAGCCTCAAAGGTCATTATATCTGTTTTGCTGCCCTCGAAGGTTTAATTCGGACCCAAAGTAGAGTATGTCGATGCTAATATTCAAGACGTGAGGTCTGGGGTAGAGAATGTTCCAGATATTTCTTTAAAGGAGCCCAAATGCACTCTTACGACATGCTATAAATATTTCTCTGTAAGCTGTAAAAACAGCGGAGCACCTTCATTTTCCATTTGGGGGGGGAGGGGGGAGACGCAAACTTAATGACTCGTTAATTAGGTTGTCGGTACAAGCAGGTCTTGCAATCGGATGTTTTAAGGACACTGATTATGTACTTTATAACGAAAGGGAGGAAAGGAATGAGCATAATTTACCCTCAGGCCAAAAATCTACATACTATGATATTGGTTTGCGATTCAGTAGGTAAAATGTAAGCCGGTTGTACGGACCTCATAGCGTGTGTGTGTGTGTCGCTGTCAGGTGACCTTGTCGACTTGGTCCCTCTATAATGCCGAGTCAGGGATCACTGCAGCAGCCCTGTCTCATAATTATGTGTTCAGCAGATGATGAAGCGATAGGCCACCCAAAGAGGCCTGTGGGACAATGTGGCCTTTCACAATGGTGACTGCTCTATTTAATATAGCCCTGTGTAATTCACGCGTTTCAAAGTGATTCCTCCTTTGGGCCAGTGAGGGGTAAAAGGCCGGCAGTGTTGATCAACTCCTGCGGGGCTGTCTGGCACCCGGGCTAACGAGCTACTGATTGTGAATCATTCTTGTGTCGTGGTTTGTTTTTTTTTTTTTTTTGAGCAGGCAGACGATGGACAGACGTGGAAACGGAAGAGTATGGCCGCAATCTGCTCAGACTCGCGCCTCCGTTGTGGTTTCCCTGCTTTTCGTTTGGGTTTCTGACACGGGGCCGGCGCCAGTGCCATGACGGAGAACTTCTCCTCCACCAGCTCGGTGCCTTTTCACATGGCCATTTTATTTATTATCATTATCGTCAATATAATGTTACTATTGTGTCGTTCAGCCATCAGCCGTGCGGCTCAGGTTTAGCGGAGGATGGGAAGGGGACACGGGACCCGGGTAGAATGAAACTGCCACTTGTCCAGAACCCCCCCCCCCCCCAAAAAAAAATGAAAAAAATGGAACCGCTAAGTCGCAGGGAAACTGGAGACGATGCAATCGCGATAAGCCAGTGTGGGTTGAGCCAAAGCAGTGTGCTGTGGGTTGGAAAGTATGCAGCTGGGGGGTGAGGGGTGGGGGAGTCTGGGCTGAGGAATCTTAACAGGAAACTCCACACTCTGCCACTAAAGGAAGCTGATGTACCTGTCAGGCAAGAGGTCGGCGCGTTACGCCGCCGGCTCAGCTGACCGCGCATAATTAAATTGTGGCTTATCACTGAGTAGCATCATCTGTAAAATATTCTGCCGTCTGAGACCAGAATGACATTTCCTCCTTTCTTCCCCCCCCCCCCCCAAATCCCGCTTGTGTCTGATTAGGGTTAACCTCGGTCACAATGGATCAGGAGGAATGCCATATTTGAGTAACTCCTCTCAACTCACAACCATTTGTCATGTTGAATCACGGCGCCTTTCTCCAGCCTGGTGAAACTCAGTCGGAGCGGAATGCTGCACCAAAATCATTGCCTCCCAAATTATTCCCCTCGAAGAATCCCTGCGGCGTAAATCCTGCCCTGCGGCATGAGCTCCTTACTCAGTCTTTGCATCTCCTCCGGCAGTTACAGCTACTAGAGGCGAGTTGAGTAGTTAACCGTTGATAGCCGGTGCTGGAAATCGGTAATTTAACTTTCCACTAACTTTCCACCATCGCAGCTTTCTTTTTTGTACTGGGATGTTTTTAAATTTCACAAACCTATTCCAGCAGCACTGACCAGACAGAAGGAAGTTTAGACGACTCTAGCATCTGTCGTCAAGCTACTGCCGCGGAGACTGTGAAGCGGTCATCAGAACCTCAGCATATTAAACTGCATATCTCCATAGTTCAGTGACAGATTATGATGCGGTCTTTGGTTCACATTAAAAGAGGAACAACATAAATAGCTGACTACTATTTACTTTGAGTTCAGGTTATCTGTATGTATTTGAGTAAAGCATTTGAGAGTGTATTTGGAGTATTTTATCTGACAACAGTAAATATGCGGAGTAGGGTTGATTATTAGGCTCCTGTCAGTAAAGCTGTAAAGCAAGATAGAATGTTGGAGAACATCACAGCACAAGACACCAAACCAACCTCTGTCTGAATTATAATGGCTGCCAAACGACAGCGGACAGCACGGACAAAAGATCCATTTTTCT